>NW_028274811.1:84701560-85004590 GCF_037043125.1 Eumetopias jubatus | reverse complement strand
ATATAAAAGCATTATCAAAAAGCACTCTAGCCTACTTCTTCTGCTTCATCCGATAAAATAAAGCAGTTAACTGAGGAAAATTATACAAGACCAGCATACAATTAGGGCATACTCTGTCAATGGGTGAAAGGCAAGCACCTCCAATGATCAATCTCAACACTGGCATAGTAGTCCAACTAAATTAGTCTTTATTTTTCACACAGAGTTCTAAAATCGAAATAATTCAGCAATTGAAATAATCTCCTGAATTAAGGACAGTCAAGACAAGCCCTTTAAGACTGAAAAATTATTACGGCAAATACAATTTTTTACTCACTTCACAGGCTGTGAACTTTTCTCATTGAAAATTCTCACTTTCAATTTTCTCCCAAAACTTTATCCTTTTTCTAAGCACCTGTTCCATCACCATCTTTATTCCCTACTAATGGCCTCACCTCTCCTCTCAGAAAATAGAAATGATCAGGTGAGAATTCCTTGGACTTTCTGTTCCTTCCTCATCCTCCCACTGACAAATGTAACCCCCACCCCACCTGCCTGGGTGAGGGGTTTCCAACCTCTAGACAATGTTCTCTGGCCCACTCTGCTCTTTTCCTGTTGGGGGAAAGAACTGGGGTCTACCAGGGAGTCCTCACTCTTCTGGAGGTTACCCCTGCTTTTTACTGGTTCTTTGCCTCCCATACTATTAAAAAAAAAGTCAAACTAAACTTAAAATCTTATTTAACTCTCTCTACCCATTAATCATTATTCTAACTTACCCTTCCCTCCAAAATTTAGCTACGTCAAAGCGCTACTAGAGAAAAAGTAAAAAACAATTCTATAACTATGTCAGCTTATTCCTTATTATCCACTTGCTTCTCACCTCACTGGCTCCACCTGCCATACCCCATATAACCTCAACATCACTAAACTTTTTAGGTACTTTATTTGGCTTTTTCCCCAGAACATTTTCCTGCTGGCTCCTTCCCTCTTTTCCCAACCTTCAGTGGCATCACTGTCTCTTGGTTTTTCTCCTATCTAACTGCTCTACCTCATTCTCTTTAACAACATCCTCTTTCACTGCCTGCCTCTTAAGTGCTGATGACTCAATATTCCTATCCTTGGCCCTCTCTCTTCTTTCTCCCTATGTGAACATATTTATCTTCATCACTTCAATTACCATCTACTTGATGATCATTCCCAAAAGCTACATCTCAGAGCCAGATCTCCAACTAGGACTCATCATCCTTCCCCACATCTAGTCTACTTCTATTCCTATGATCCTTACTTTTTTTTTTAATTTAATTTTATTATGTTATGTTAATCACCATACATTACATCATTAGTTTTTGATGTAGTGTTCCCTGATTCATTGTTTGCGTATAATACCCAGTGCTCCATGCAGAATGTGCCCTCTTTAATACCCATCACCAGGCTAACCCATCCCCCCACCCCCTCCCCTCTAGAACCCTCAGTTTGTTTCTCAGAATCCATAGTCTCTCATGGTTCGTCTCCCCCTCCGTTCCCCCCCTTCATTTTTCCCTTCCTACTATCTTCTTCTTCTTTTTTTTAACATATAATGTATTATTTGTTTCAGAGGTACAGGTCTGTGATTCAACAGTCTTACACAATTCACAGCGCTCACCATAGCACATACCCTCCCCAATGTCTATCACCCAGCCACCCCATCCCTCCCACCCCCCACCACTCCAGCAACCCTCAGTTTGTTTCCTGAGATTAAGAATTCCTCATATCAGTGAGATCATATGATACATGTCTTTCTCTGATTGACTTATTTTGTTTAGCATAATACCCTCTAGTTCCATCCATGTCGTTGCAAATGGCAAGATTTTGGGGGTTTTTTTGATGGCTGCATAATATTCCATTGTATGTATATACCACATCTTCTTTATCCATTCATCTATTGATGGACATCTTGGCTCTTTCCATAGTTTGGCTATTGTGGACATTGTGCTATAAACATTGGGGTGCACCATACCCCTTCGGCCTATGATTCTTACTTTTGTGAGCAGTACAAACAAATACAAAATTCCCAATGCAGAAATCTGAAGGTCAGTCTTAATATTTCTTCTCCCTCATATCCATATCCACTCAGTCACCAAAGATTTGTATTGTAAAGTAACTCTAAAACCATCCCCCTATTTTGGTACCCCCTGGCATGACTAGCTCAGGCGTCAGCAATCCCCCTGGATTGCTCTTTGCCACTGTTCCCTACATAGCCCCCACAGAGCTCTTTGTAGAAAGGTAAACAAGATCCTTTTACTGTGTTGCTTAACATCTTTGAATGGCTCCCCCATTGAGTTCACCAAAAAAAAAAATCCCAATTCACACACAAAGGTTTTTCCATAATATAGCCCCTACATACTTAATTCAATCCCCTCTCACCATTTTACCTTCCATGCCTATAATCTAGTCACATATATAAATACTGAAGATTGAGAATGCACAATATTTTCACTTCCCTAGCAATATATGATGCTTCCTCCCTTTGCTGAAATACTATTTCACTTTCTTTCTTTTTTTTTCTTTCGGTCGTAGTGGTCGGAGGTGTGTAGCTAGACACCTCTTACCCACCTTTAAGACCCAAAGCAGACACCCAAAATCCTACCCTGAGATCAGGCACTCTAAATCTAGAGCACCCTTATGTACTCTGATAGCACCCAGCATTTACTCTTACAGAACTCATCATACTCTCGTTATAATTATCTTTTAGCTTGTCTTTCACTAAACTGTGAGCGCCTTCAGGGTAGGACTTTATCTCATTTGGCTTTGTATACAAAACTAAGACAGTACAGATGGCATACGGCAGGCAGTTTCTAAAGTGGCCACAACAATATTTCCATCACACATGTTCTTACTATAAAGACTCTGACACTCCTACCATTGAGAAGTGGGGGCTGTGTTCCCTACACTTGAATTTGGGTAGTCATGGGACTGTGGGAGAAGTGACATTACATGACTTCCAAAGCCAGGTCATAAAAACAGCTTCCTCCTGGTTCTCTTGGGACCATTCTTAAACCCAGACACCCCAGCCATAAGGAAGCTCAAGCAATTCATGGACAGATGCCACAAGGAGATGAACAGAGCTTCACTGGGCTCCTAGCCACCGGCATCCAAACTGCCAGTCATGTGGGTGAACCATATTGGAAGTAGATCCTAAGGCCTCTAGTCCAAATGTTCCGGTTGACAACACATGGAGCTGGATATGCCTTCTGCATGGAACTCTTCCCAAATGGAGATTCATGAGCAATTAAATGATTACTATTATTTTAGGTCTCTAAGTTTTGTAGTGATCTGTTACACAGCAATAGATAGCCAGAACAGTGCCTGTCATATAGTACATAAACACACACGTACACACACATACAACATACATATACACAAAGTTTGGTGAATCAATGAATAAATTCCCCCAAACAAACATGCTCCATAAGTTAGATTTGGTGGATACAGCAGAGAACAACTACCAAATACTCTAATTAGGATATTTTAATTATCTTAGCCTTTTTCATTATAAAAAATAAATCTAGAAAATCAAACAAAAAATATTCAGCTTGAGGTAAATACTCTGTAATTTGCAGCAAGCCTGAGATATAAAACTTTGCCAAATACTGCAGGAGGCCTCCATGTGATCTGTTCTGATCACAACCACCTATATGCCTTCCTCCAAAGAAACCACTATCATGAATTCTATAGTAATCACTTCACTGCATTATTTTTAGTCTTATTTTCAGGCTCTAGTATATACCCCTACACACTATAGTTTAGTTTTGATCATTTCAAAAATTTTTATTTAATCTATCTTTAAGCATCTTTTAATCTGTAAATTCCCTCTTCAGCCCTATATTTTCCTTATAATTTAGCTGTTTAAAAACCCAGCCACTTGACATCGTTTGCCACATCCTGGATTTTGATGACTTCATACCATGGGGCAGTCCAACACGTCCTCTGTCCTCTTTCCTACAAACTGGCAGCTGGGATCAGAGGCTAGGTCAGACTCAGATTCAGTACTTTTAGTGAGATCATGGTGGCATATATCAGGAGATTAAATAATGTCTGGTTGTTTTCCTTTTTGTTATATCTGCAGCTATTGATGCTTAATGTCTAGATCCACTAGTCACTAATTCATTGTGTATTGTAAAATAGTGATATTCTTTCAAATCCTACCATTTCTTTTCCATTTATTAGTCGGAATATTTCCATAAAAAGATGCTTTCCCTCATCTATTATTTGATTAATCAGTAATAATTACCTGGTAATACAGTTCATATAGAAAAGGCAAAATAAATGTCTGACTGTTTTACATGAATATATTTATTTTTTTAAAGATTTTATTTATTTGAGAGACAGAGAGAGAGCAAGTCTGCATGAGTGGGGGAGGGGCAGAGGGAGAAGCAGACTCCCCGCTGAGCAGAGAGCCCAGATGTGGGGCCCGATCCCAGGACCCTGAGATCACGACCTGAGCCGAAGTCAGATGCTTAACCCACTGAGCCACCCAGGCGCCCCTACATGAATATATTTTTTAAGTTCAGAGTCTTTGAAACAGCAATTATAAACAAATTAAGACAAATCTTAAACATAATCATTGGAAAATGAATAATGAATATTTAAATGGAAAAATAATGATGAGGGTGATGATGAAGAAGATAAAAACAGAGTTAATACTTACTGTGTAACAAACTTTTTAAAAGACCTTTACATATTACATATATTAACTCATGTTATCCTCACAACAATACATGGGGTAGGTACTACTATTTTCTCTTTTCTACAGATGAGGACACTGAAGCACAGTTATTAAGTGGTCAAAGCAAGATACAGGCACGGATAATGGACCCTACAAGCATTTAAAGGTGGTCCACAAACCTACAGATATTCTCAAGTTCAATGATGTATTTCTATAGAATCTTACAGGATAATCTCCATTTAGCATCACGATATTTAGTTATGTGACAGTGAGAAATGATCCCATAAAAAACTTAGAAAGTGGATAATCAAGTTCTGAATCTACTTTAAACCTAGCTCTAGTTATCCATAACTCTTTTAAATTCTTTTCCTTGGTCATCTTCAATTTCCCATCTCTCTTTGGATGAGAAGTTTTAACTCAAATAGATATTTTAACTTTCTTCCCCTTAGCTTGTCCAAATTCCTAATATAAAATTCAATATACCTAAGTTCTTTTGCTGACTTATGAAAAGCCATATTTTCTTTTTCTGACTTAAGAAAATTCATATCCACTTTTCTGACTTGAAGTCATCCCATCTCTGGCTTCAATTAAAACTAGTATTTTATGGTATCTTAATGCACTGATATAAATTAGTAACTTATGTTACTGTTTCGCAAAAGTAACATGAGAAGTTGTCTCTAAAATCTTTCATTGAAATAACATTTTCTTTTTTTTTTTTTTAAATGTTTTATTTATTTATTCATGAGAGTCAGAGAGAGAGAGGCAGAGGCAGAGGGAGAAGCAGGTTCCCTGCATAGCAGGGAGCCCGATGCGGGACTGGATCCCAGGACCCTGGGATCATGACCTGAGCCGAAGGCAGACACTTGACCATCTGAACATTTTCTAAATGTCTGACACTGAGATAGAAAATTCTGGAGCTATTGCATAGAGTAATAATCTCCATATCAGAACAAAGTATTTTAACTGGGTCTTTACAATTTAATGTAAACAGATACTTGTCCTACCATTTACTTATGTTTACTTGTAAACATTATTCTTCGGAAGTTCTTTTATTTGAATTACAAAAACCCCATAATACTGGAAAAGTTTACTTTTAAATAAAGATACATAAATTAAATGCTGACTGGCCCATTATACATACTTTTTATTATTTTAAAGCCTTTATACAAGAGTGGACAAGTTAAAAGTATAATAAAAACTGTATCAGCCAATGAATTCTTAGCAAAGCAATTCAACCAACAAAGTACTCAAGCATACTGAATCACTGGACTGGTAAAGACTCTTGAAAAAATAAGTCTAAATAAAACTTATATTTTTAAAGAAACCACATTCAAATCAGCTGGAAATAACTCTGATTCTACAGCTTATCCTTACATTCCCTTAACCTTAACAGAAAGCAATGTTATTTAGATAAACATGAGGTCTAAAAAAATTAACAAGAACTCATCATTTTAAAAATTCATGTTAAGGAGATATGAAAAAACGAAGCAAAATACAAGCCATGCAAATATAATATGAATCATTTGGACTTCAATTCGTTGGGTATTATGAAATGGCTATTCCTAATCAGAATGCTTAAGATAGTAAAGAAAATGCTTTCTTAACCAGTTTTGTTTTTATGTAAACAATGTTTACATAAACCAGGTCAGGAAAAAAAAATGTACAAGTACAAAGATTAACACTCATCTGGTTAGTCTACCTGAGATCTATTACAATTTCATAATTAATTCTGCCTTCAACAGGCACGTCCCAGTTCATTAGAATCATTTGGTAGATTAATGCAAGAGTATCATTTTACCAGAAATATAACATATGGTTTTCTTAAAAAGACATATAAGGCAGATTTAAATGAGAAATCTGTGTTGAATGGCTATTTGTGATTAGCTAACTGGATTTATTAATTTAAATAGTTATTACATTTAGCAAATAATTAATAATAATTTTTTCACTTAAACAGCAGTTTCACTTTCTTCATACTAAGGATAAACTGAGTATATCAGTGAAGAATGTGAATCTCAAATGTGAATCATTAAATATGAGTCATCAAAAGAAACAAAGAATATTGTACTGTATGTAAAGTAACCTCAAACGCAGAAGACATTTAATATACTTTTGGACACTGTGTTATGAAGTTGATATAATAGTATATGAAAGTTTATAAACTATTAGTAATATGCCTACACATGCATTTTTCATACACAATCTTCAATAATAAAATTTCCTAAATATTTTTATCATTCCTTGAGTTACTGACAAATGTTTATTTTGTCATGCAGTATTAAAAAGAAATTTATATGTTATATGTCAATTATATCTCCAAAACTCTTAAAAAGACAGGAGTGTGTAGCCACACACAAAAAAAGAAATTTGAAATAATCTAAAACTTTATTTAAAACATGCCTTTTAAAAAAGATACTGTGTTACATAAAAAGAAGTTCCCTTTAATGTCTTTTTTATAAGAAAAACAGACGAAAATAACAAATAAATAACCAGCAATATTACATTGGTTGGTACATTTTTTTTTTCTGTAAAGAGCTAGATAGGAAATATTTAGGCCATATGGTCTCTGTCACCACTACTCAACTCTGCCCATATAGCACTGTAGCATGAAAGCTGCCATAGACAATACATCAACAAATGAGCATGGCTATATTCCAATAAAACTTAATTTATGGACGTTGAAATCTCAATTGCACGTAATTTTTGTAGGCCAGAAAATACATTCTTTTGGGTTTTTTTTTTTTTTCAATTACTTAAAAATGTAAAAACAATTCTTAGTTTGTAGACCATAAAAAAATAGGCAGTTGGCCAGATTTGGCCCATGGGTGATAGTTTTTCAACTGCTGTTATACTGTATCACTTAAATTATAGACACTATACAACGGAAGCTTTACAGGTCATCATCAGGAGGACAGGCGATGGAGTCAGACCGGGTGAGTTCAAATCCTAGCCCTAACACTTCCGATCTCTCTCACTTAGGACAAGGTGCCTCTCTCTCTCTACACTGATTTCCTTCTCTATAAATTGGGAATACTAATAGTACTGTCTATTAGGAACAGTAATAGTTCTACCCAGTAAGTCGGCGAAAAGGATTTAATATAGCATGGAAAGGACTTAACAAAGCTCCTGGCACCAATAACTAGTAAATCCTCTCAAAATACGCTGCTGCTGCCATCATAATCAAAATACAGGAAAAGTTCTATTTCACAGAAGTAAATATTATAATATACAAAGACATTCTACCTCTAAATATCTACAGGCAAAATCAGAAAAATGTGTTTTAAAAAACAGTCATAACATTTTAGAGCTGGAAGATTCTAGAAAAATAATCTTGTTTTATCAGAAGCTCAGAGAGGTTTGTGATCCAACTCTGAGTTAGGTCAAAGCCAGGACTAGAATCAAGTGTTTCCATCTACAAAGGAGTCCAGAAAGTCCTCTATTTATTATATCTTTGTAGCAATTAAGCAGACATTTATTGACCAAAATTTAAACAACATTTCTTTTTGAGGGATTTGGGAAAGAGTACTTGAGAGGTATGAGATGAGGGGCTGGCAAAAGCTATTCCAGGAAGGCAAGATAGCATAGTACTTAAGAGCAAAAATATGGTATCAGAGTTGAATTTAAATTTCAGCTGCTTGACCATATGACTTTGGGCAAATTCACTTAATATTTCTGGGGCTCACAGAGTAGCTAATAAAAACATATTTGAATGAACAGCCAAAAGAACTAGCTTCTCTCAAAGTTAAATGTCTCACCCACAATCAAATCCTCAACTTCTGAAAACTTTCTTGATGATTAAAGAGAAGACACACACAAACTGTAATAGATTCGATGGGGCCCCCCAAAAGATATGTAAATGCGATCTTACTTGGAAAAAGCGATTTTGCAGACATAACTAAATTAAGAATCTCAAAGTGAGATCATCCTGGATTACCCAGGTGGGTCCTAAATCCATGACAAATATCCTTCTAAGAAGACTTAGAAGAGGAAAAAACACACAAGAGAAAGTGATGTGAGGTAGGAAACAGAGACCGGAGTGATGTGTCTACACATCAACACTCAGGATGGCCAGTGGCCACAAGAAGCTGAGAGGAAGGCATGGAGTGGTTCTCACTCAGAGTCTCCAGAAGAAACCAATTCTGCAGACACCCTGATTTTGGACTTCTGGCCTCCAGAACTGTGAGAGAATAAATTTACATTGTTTTTAAGCCACCAAGTCTGTGGCAATTTATTAGGCACCTAATACATAGCTGACAAAGAAACAACAGATATTTACTTTGTAAGGTAATCATCAGCTACTCTAAACAAACCAAAAATAAAGATGACCCTTAATCAGGAAAACTGGTCAAAAATTGCATTATTCTTATAAACTCTCACACAGTAAGATTAAAATGTGCATATGTGCACTTTTTTCTCTTTCATTTCCCACGGCAGATTTTAGAAACATCTCTGATTAGAACAACACCATGCCCCAAAATCTGTCAGAGGTATCATTGCAGTCCCAAAGACAGTTTTTCTCAGCAGGAACCCCAATAATTCCAGAAACTATACAGCAATATTTGCAGCTCAGCATTACTGAGGTCCCAAGATTTTCTCTCTCTGGGTTTTCATTCACCTACAGTGCAGTAGCGAAACGCTAACTTTTTCATTTGCTTTGCTAGCATCTACTTTCACACTAATTAGCACATATGGTTTGAAGTTCCTTTTGATATTTTGGGGCCCAATTTTGTTTCTGATAATAAGATGCCAGCAAATAAAGAAGAAATTTCAAAGTCAACTAACTCCCAGGACAAAAAATAAGTTGATCAATAAAAGTTTATGCAGATAGGGGATATATTAAAAAGATCAACAATGAAAGTAAGTATAAAAATTACTGGACCACATAGTCTTTATTCTATCACATTTTTCCCCAAAAGCAGTTATATAACAAAACTATTTCATATAGAATCAGTGGCACAAGGAACCTTCTGAGCTAAGAGATTTTCTACTTCAACCTTTTCACTTCATAAGAAATGAGAAAATGGAGGTCAGAGGAAGTGAAATGAGTTGCCCCATGACACACATATGATGACAAAGCTACCTCTTCCCTTACTCTCCTTTCCACTATAACGCATTGCCTACATTTCCTCCAGAAAGTCATCCAAATGCAGGGCATTGGTCACTCATTCAAAAATTTAAGGCGTTGGTGGGGGGGGGTGGTAATTACACTAAAGTTGAATTTTTACACTGCAACAGTTACTACATTCAAATTTATGACATTAAGTATAAAACTGTGGTTCATTTACACCTAAAAAATGATGCACTATTTTCAATACCACATCTCAAGAAATATAATAAAAACAAAAATGGACCAGTACTACTTAATTAATAATTATAAGACTGAGGAATGCTGGTAATATGAAGACACATGCATGCACACACACAGAGCCATTAAGGTGGAATGATGAAAGGTCAGACATGACTGAAAATGACAAAATTTTAATGGCAGATAAAATGATATATTTTATTAAAAATAAAACACTAAGGGGAGAGGGTTTTGAATATAGGCACAGGAAAGTCTGGATCCATATTTCAGAAATGCCTCATTCAGTGGCTTGTAAGTTTATTAAATCTCAAAGTAGTTCAGTGAAAAGACAAATTATTTTTGTGTTAAATATTGTCCAACACATGAAGAAAAGTAAGAGTAATTCCACTATTGCTAAGTTTTAAGGGCTATGTCAAAGAAGACAGACATAATATACCACTCTAATTCTCTGCTGAAACAAGAATATTGACCTTCTTAGGAAATGACTTTAACTCTGAGGGTAGCTAACATTTACTGAGCACTAACAGTGCTCTGTACGTACATGCATTGTTCTCTGGATTTAATTGTCTATATAGCAGGTCCTGTTATCCTCATTTTATATTAGAAAGCCAAAGTTTGGAGTGGTTAAATAACTTACCCAATGACAAAAATAAGTGCAAATCTGTAATGTAATCTAAATCAAATCATTTCTTCCCTTCCCTACACTGACTAGGCAGCAACAAGATAATTTATAGAACAAAAGAATTTAATAACTGGAATTTTTAAAAATAAGCTTCACTGCTCTAAGAATTATACATAGCTTTTTTTTTTTTCAAATCCACAAATTCTCATGAGGCTTTAAAGGTATAAAAAAATCAAGTGGCTAATTATAGTATCTTAAAACTTGAGTAAAAATTCAGAAGTTTTAAAAGAATGACTTACTTTGGAACTAAATTGGCACTAATGAGATATCTCATTTGGCTGTATCTTTTAAAAAAGGGTTACCCTCACAAAATAAATTACGTATTTCCATCTTCTTATAGAGTTCAAAATGAACATAATTTGCCTTTATCTTGCTGAGTTAAGGCTATAAGACTCAGTTCTGGAATTTCTTCCATCCATATTTTGTACTTTTTTTTTCCAGATTCCTCCCTTGGTGTTAAAATATGGGTTATTACAGAGTGCCTGGGTGGCTCAGTTGGTTAAGCGTCTCCCTTCAGCTCAGGTCATGATCCCAGGGTCCCTGCATAGTGCCCCACGTTGGGCTCCCTGCTCAACGAAGAGCCTGTTTCTCTCTCTACCCCTCCCTCCTGCTCTGCTCTCTCTTGCTATCTCTCTCTCTCTCTCAAATAAATAAAATCTTAACTAAAATATGGGTTATTACTTCTGCTACCGACGATGCCTGACTCCACTCCACCTACGCCACGTCTGCACTTGCTATCTACCATTTGCTGTTTCTAATCTATGGTACTTTCAGAAATCATGAAAGTAAGTTTATTAGAACTGTTTCATTAGAGCAAAAAGTTCTAAGATTCTTGCTGAGTAAAGCATATGATCTTTATGATGTGAACTTAAGTTACGTTCCTCTGTGAAATCTCATTAAGATTACTCTGAGTGTATATGACATGACCAGGTAACCCCTTAAAAGAGACTGGTCTCTTCCTGAAGGCAGAGATTCAAAGAACGAGAGAGATTCAGTGTGAGGATGTTGACTGGAGGAAGCTACATAGCCAGGTATTTTGGTGGCCTCTGAAAGCTACAAGAGGTCCCCAGCTGACAGCCAGCAACAAAATGAGGACCTCAATCCTACAACTGCAAAGAATGAATTCTACCACAATCACATGAGCTTGAAGAAAACCCCAAGCTCCAGCTGAACACACAGCCCAGCCAACACCTTGACTTAGTCTCACAAGACCCTGAGCAAAAAACTCAATGCCATGACTGGATTTCTGACCCACAGAACTGCGAACCAATAAATGGGTCTTCTTTTAAGCCATAAAGTTTGTGGTAACTGGTTATATAGCATAGAAAAACTAATAGAAGGTCTCCCAGCATTTGCCTCTTACTGACTGCTCCTTTCCTGAAATTCTTTATGAGGCATCTGTTCTCTTGGATCGCCTCTTTCCCTTCTCCTGTTACTCCCCAGTCTCCACGGTAAGCCTTACCTGCCCTAACCACCTGGTATTCCCCAAGCTTCTGGCCTTAGCCCTTTCCCCACACTACAGTATCTTCCTACATGATCCCTTTTATTTATTTATTTATTTATTTATTTATTTATTTATTTATTATTTTTTGAGCAAATGTTTGTTGAACAACTGCACTGTTCCAGACAGTAATCCGGGCTCTAGGGAGCTATCAGTGAGAAAGAGAAAAAAAAACAAAACAGAAAAAATACCTGTTCCTGTGGAGTGTTCAGAGATGACTCCTTTTTCTATGACAACCAAGAAAGACTTGTCTCCTATGTTCCAGACACAAATGGCCAGGTGTTTTGCAGATTTCTCCACTGAAATCCCCAGAAGTCTCTTACAGTCACTTACTATTTTTGTTGAACTTTCTATTTTACCCTATGCTTTCAAATGCATCTACACACCTACATATCCCTGTTTCCCTCCCTCCCTCTCCTCAGGACATGGCTTGGAATCTCTTCAAGACCAACTTCTCTACCTATTCCACAATGCTCTTCCACTTCCTTTCAATTTCACTCCATTAATTTACTCCCATTATCCCCTTTCATCTGAATTTTCAACGTTCTCCTACTGATTCTTCCTCTCTACTCATTCCTGTAAGCAAAGTCATCTTTAATTCTACAAATGAAATTCTGTAAGTGGAAGTCATCTGTAATTCTATAGCTACTGATTCTGTGAGCAGTGAAATCTCCCATCCTTTTAAAAACTAAGAAATAACACTTTCTTGACCCCGTGCATCCTTCAAACTACCATGTCATTATTCTCTTTTCCTGCTTATCCAAAATTCTCCTGAGTAGTGTACACTGTCTTCTGTTAATAATTACAATTATGGGGCGCCTGGGTAGCTCAGTCAGTTAAGCGTCCACCTTTGGCTCTGGTCATGATCCAGCCCCATGCGTCAGGCTCCCTGTTCAGCAGGGAGCCTCTTCTCCCTCTCCGCCTGCCTCTCCCCAGCTGCTCATGCTCTCTCTTTCTCTTTCTCTCTCTCTCTCGGGCTCAAATGAAAAAATAAAATCTTTAAAAAATTTTTTTTAAATAATTAAAATTATTTGGTGCATTTCTTTTGTATAAAGCAAACTACAAGGCAACTTTCCTGCTTTATCATTTAATCCTTTAAAAACAATAAAAAATCGGGTGCCTATGTGGCTCAGTTGGTTCAGTGGCTGCCTTTGGCTCAGGTCATGATCCCAGGGTCCTGGGATCGAGCCCCACATTGAGCTCCCTGCTCTGCGGGGGTCTGCTTCTCCCTCTCCTTCTATGCTCTCTCTCCCTCAAGTAAATAAATAAATCTTTAAAAAAAATAATAAATAATTATTATCCACATTTTACAAATGGGAAAGCTCAAACTCAGAAAGGTGAAGTGACTTGTCTAAAGTCCCACATTCTGGACTTAAATACAAATATACCTTATTCTTAAATATTCTGAAACTGTTTCCTCAAGGGAAACCTCACTTCCTCACCCCACTCACAACCACATCCACTGCAATCTGATTACCACCCTTACCACTCCACAGAAACTATTCCCAACTGAAGTCACTAACAACCTCCTAAAAATTGCCAAAATCGAAGAAAGCTTTTCAGTCCTTATCTTTCATATTTCTTCTCTTTCTTTGTCCTCTCTCTGCTTTAATTATACTGATCTCTCCCCTAAGTCTTAATCTCCAGCTTCAGAAGGACATACTAAACTGCCTGCCAGTCATGTCTAGAAGAAAGTTCAGGACATAGCAAACTTAGCACCCAGAACTGAAATCATTAGCTCCCATCTGCTCCTCCCACTTCAGTTACTACTGAGCAGAGCCAGTAGGACCTCAGTCACCCAAGTGTCTGGTAGCCATCAGCCACTCACACCTGTGCCTTTCCGTCTCATTCACTCTGTGGAGCCGTGTTATTCACTCTTTCCTGCTCTCTTAACTCCCTCAAAATCATACTCACTTTTTTACCTTAGATTTAAAAATCTGTAATGATTTATAAAATATAAACATTAACATCTAACCAAAACCTAAGCTAAGTTTATATGAACTATCAACTAATACTATTGAGTTTAAAGGCTTTTTGCTTATAATAAGTATTCTATATATATATTTCAAAATGAATGATAGCATACATTTGTGACTAAGTAGAGAATTACAATTTTAAAATAATAGTTTGCCTACCATTTTTCATGACCATTCTTTAAAAAAAAAAAAACAGTTTACTACTAGATTTAGAGAATTCTTAACTTCGAGCTGAGGCCATATTCTGGAACAATTTTTAAATCAATCAAATTTTACTCTATTATTGTTCCTCTCATTACAGCTCATCTTTAGCAAGTTAAAGAGTTTTCATTTCGTGGTGGCCATCCACTCGTGGTGACCACTCCTTTAGGAAACAAACAAACACCTTATAATCTTTACAAGCTCAATTCCTTATGATGCTCAAGTGTCTTCTTTCTGTTAACTTAAATACAAAGGAAATGCTAACCTTTCACTGGGTGAAATCATGCAGTAAATAAACCATGTCACCAAGGAGTTCTGGAATTCTAGTAAACAGTATCTTGAATGGTGTCTAGATTCCAGCTGGAAACATCTGGTGATGAAAGGAATTGACTTGCAAGATGTGGCATTATCTAATAAAGTATTTGCCCTTGCTTCTGTCAGCACTTAGAGTGGATTAGCAATAATACCTTCTGGAACAGAACAATCTATTTTTGTGTGCTTCTTCAATGTCAGGCTTTCTTTTTTCTTGGCAAAGAGAAGCTTTAAGGCAGCCAATACTTTCTTGCTACCACAAACAAAACAGTCAGTTTTTAATAATTATTGCAGGATATATACTTTATAACATTAGGAATATAGAAATACTTCACCTGCTGTGATGGAGTGAGAAGGCTAAAATATATTTCATGCCCCTCCTCTTTCCCCAGTCCCCACAGAAGCACTAGAGTCCATATTCTGTGATGAATTTTCATCATACATTCAGTGTTCTCGTACGTCTATAGACATGATGCTTCATCAGGATAAAGTTTATGTAAATAATATTTTTTAAATCCACAGAAGAGCATAACAAAAAGTAAACTATAAAGGTTTCATTAATTATTTGGCTAAGTGATTAAATAGTCAAGTATTCACCTATCATCTATGTTTTTGTTTTATTTTAAAATTTTGACCATAATTCCTACCAATTCCACTCCCTTTCGTTCTCTTTAAGAAAAGAGCAAAAAGAGGGACTCCTAGGTGGCTCAGTTAGTTAAGCATCTGCCTTCAGTTCAGGTCGCGATCCCAGGGTCCTGGGATCGAGTCCCGCATCAGGCTCCCTGCTCAGTGGGGAGCCTCCTTCTCCCTCTCCTCTGCCTGCCACTCTCCCTGCTTGTGTTCTAAATAAATAAAATCTTTAAAAAAAAAGAAATAAAAGAGCAAAAACATCTTAGTGTGTGTGTGTGTATATATATATATATATATACTTTGAAGGGAGATGCCTTATAAAAATTATGTCTTTCATAACTAGAATAAATCTTTTGTCTGAAATTAATCAGAAATTGAGCATATAAAGTAATAATCTAAAACATACAATTAGCAAGGACAACCTGAAATAATGTGCAATTACCTTACTTTCTCTTAACATACAAAATAGCTCTTAAAATCCTTACAATCTTTTATTCATTCTTATGAAAAAAGTCCTATGATAAATATCAAGAATGCATCAACCTAATTGTTTTCAGAAATACTATTATCACATTACCAAACACTGAAATATATATATAACTTTAAAACATCCGACATATTGTCAATTGGCAGGGCCAGTTAGGCTTCCTAAGAATTTAACCAGAAACTAGGGAGCTGGGGGGAAGGAAAATCCCACACCTTCAAAATATAGATATTTACTAAAGACAAAATGCCATGGCCAGATTTTTAAATACTAGAATCTATCATTATGTCTCGTGATGCACTAAAATTCCTCTACCTTAAAAAACAGTGCTACAACAAGCTCTTGTGGTCCAGTACCTTCTAAAACACACAAACAAATAAGCAACAACAATGGAAACAGCAGTACTATGCTGACTGATATTTTCCTGTATTCATTAAAATTTTGCTTATTCTTTCAGTCAGGATTAAATTCAGCTATGTGCAGCAGAAATATGTCTAAAATTAACCTACCTGTATAAGAAGTCTGAAAAATAAGCAGTCTAGAGCTGATGCCAGTTACTCGAGAGGGACAAGGGCCAAAGAGTTTTCTTCCATCCTTACAAAAGGTCTCTTGACCTAAACTTGCTTATCAGCTACTATCCGTCAATCAATATTATATTAGATTGATGAACATAGAAACTAAGGTTTGGGATGGGTGCTCCACATGAATGATCAAGTCATCCCAAATGGCTCAGGGTATAAAAAGAGACAGTAAGCCAGAGAACTTATTCTTTGATAAACGAAGGGGAATGAACAGAAGTATGAAAGAGTTCATCAGTGAAGAGTAAACCAAACTTCACAAGCCTTGAGAACACAGACTTCTACATTAGGGTGAAAGAGTAATAAAGGAGCATTAAGAACCACTTCTCAATGCCCAGTTACATGGAATATGGGAGAATGAGGAATCTCCTCTTGAGAAGGAAGTTTGCTTACTAGAATAAGATTCCAGAGGGCACAGTAAAAAATGTGGAGAAGATGGAGAGCTGTATGAGGATGCTTTAGGGAAGTGAAAAAACAGTAAAGAATGGATCTGCCACAGACAATACAGAATTAGTATTACGTTAATAAGACTACTTGAAGAAAGGAACAGACGGCAGGCTAACAAAAGCAGCACAGTTGGGGTGAGGGGAGGCAAAAGTTCACCAAGGGAAGACAAACTAGCCCTGGACAAGGTCCCAGTTCCAGGGGAATCCGAGTTTCTGGTAAAATGGAAAGTTCCTGCCTAAAAAAAGCCCTCATGAGTCAGTATGTATCCTGTGGTCATAAGGATTCACTGGAAACATCATAAAAGAATATCAGAGAGTAAAAACCAAAAATGTCAGAACATCCTTATGAAAGAAGGTTAGTGACTCCTTAAGAATTGAAAACCCTCCTTTGAACAATTCAGGTATGAAAGCACCACATAAGCTATTACATGTGAATCTGAATATATGTATGTCTGACTGAGTGTAGTAACATCTGACTAAACAGACTGACAACGATAAATGCTTAAATGTTTAAAAGTATATTTAGAGATTTATCATAAGTAATAACATTATATTTAGGTCAAAAGCTAATAACCAAAGATAAATCATCTGAGTCATGGGTGGATACAAAAGAAAAATGAATAAAAACTGAGAATAAAAACGATATCAAAAACAATAAAGAGCGTAACATTGTTTCTGAACAAATAATGAGATATACAAAAAATAAAAATATAAATACAGAAAAATATCAAGTAAGGGTCATAAAAATATATATCAGGAAACAAAGGGTAAGAAGGAAGCAAAACATTCCCTCAAAGCTACAGAAAAATAGAGTTGTACAAGTCACTAGCAAGTTGTGTGAGTCGCTAATTATCTTGGGCTTCAGAGACATTATTATATATAAAATGATAGATTGGGCAGGATGACACCAATGGATCCTACATCCTCTAATATTTTTTTGACACCATAAATCAAGATAACACAAAACTTACAAGCATAAGAAATGATTCTTCTATTTATGAATAGTACTTACTGAATTACGGCAGGACACTAATATTTATAGCACCTTAACTTAAATGTGGAATTTGGTGACATTAAAACAGGAATTATATATCTACTACAACTCTCAACAAATATAAGAAAAAATATATGAAGGTATATAATATTCTTCTGACATTTTCCATTCTTATTTGAAGGCCAGAATTTGTTTTTCCTAACATAGTGACTATGGAAGAATGACAGCCTAAAATATAGGGGCATTAATTAAGGGACTTGGAGGATGCAGGCAATTAAGTTTAAACTGCAAAATAATTTATAAATATAATTCTTTACTAACACAACAGATTTAAGATAGGACTCTGTTCCTATTATCCACAGAAATTATGTTATACATTAAAATATTAAGAAATTAGTGCGTTCCAGGTTACTAAATTAAACCATAAGAACCGATTATAAAATTAGTATCAAACTATATAGTTATATATCATAGTGAAAGGCTTTATCTTGTACTGTCACCAATTATTTAACACCTAACAAGAAAAAAATATTATTTTCCTTTCCTCACAGAAATTGAAAATATGAAGGTAAAATTGGGCTCACCAACTGATAAAAAAACTGAAATTTGGAAAAAAAAATCTTAATACCATCACAGATTTTAAACTGAGCAATGCTTCTCTTCAGATATTCCACAAAAGTGCACCTTTTTCCCCCTTTCCCATGTTTTGGCATAGTAGAAAGCACATATTTTTCACAAATCTGAGCAGTGAATTAAAAAAAATAATTTAAATTAAATAGAAACGGAAAACAAGCCATTTTCGTTTTTTAATGGGTTCGTTTGGCATCTGAGTGATAGTATTCCCTCAAAAGAGTGTTGTTTACTAGCATATTCAGAAGTCAGGCAAGAAAAATTATTCTTCCCATTTGAAGAGGCAGCATAAAGTAGATGCTGTGCTGAACTCTCAGGCACAACTCAGGTTTCTGAGTTGTGGCTAAAGTAGGTCTGAGCCAGCCTCCGCCTTACCTGATCTTTTTTGACTTCTGAGGTAGAAGAAGAGGCAGCCTCAAAGCTGTGCCTTAAATCACAAGTTTTACAGGACTGGGAGTCACACCCAGGCTCCAGCCTACACTCACAATACAAACATCTATTTTTCTTCTCCATCTCAAATCTTAGCCAAGAGCTGGTGATGGTGGGCCTACAGAAATCAATTTGTCCACAGACCTTCCTGTCTGAGCCAAATGCAAGGTAGAAGAGGCACAGATCGGGATCTCCTATTTGATACTATCTCCCCCTGTTGGCATGGAAGTATTCCAGTCAGTTCTGGATAAAAGGAATCGATACATCCAACAAGTGTTACTGTTTAGCTAGCAATACTGAGAAAATCCTCATGCATTAAGTGATCTATTATTTAAGAAATAAATCTATTTTCTAATTGATTTTTTAAAATAAAATAACTTGTTTTCTTCCTATAGAACCTGCAAAAGTCCTTCTGCTTCAGAAACTTGGATCTTGAGATCTCTGAGAATAAACCAAATTTTTAAGCACATCTTGAAACTGTGCAAACAGTTGTGCTATAAAGCTTTTATTAATCCAGTGCTTTTTAATTAATTTTACTAAGTTCTAACTGTCCAGTGCTTTATAATTCCTATGATTCAAAAAGAAAGGAATTATGCATAAGTGATCTTTAAGGTCTCAGTAAAAATAAAATTAAAAATTTCCTTGCAGCAAGAATTTTTTGAGCTTAACAACATATAATGAGATGACAGGGCTGGAGAAACAGTAGAATGTTTAGGATACTTAAAATCATAAATTTTTAATCTGAACATAAAGCTCCTATTTTGATACTCTGTTCTACAATAATTTAACTGCTATGTAAATCCTTGCTTTATTCATTCATTTTTTTAAAAAGAAGGTACTGTGCAACCCCTAGATGCCAGATATCATACCGAGATACTGGACAGAACATTCTTTAAAATGAACCAAGCTTTAAGGAACTTTATGAAAATAAATAAGAAAAATAGGAAAAGTAAGAGAAACCTACTACACAAAAGTATGACTCAATAAAATTTTCCTGGGTTCACAATTCTGTCATAACATCTCCTCCTTTAAACCCTTAGCCTCCCTTTCTAATTCAATGCAATTTTAAAAATAAGTAAAATTTACCTCTTTGTATAATTTCCTCTATTTTTCTATTTTAAATATATGCACATTTTGATTTTGTTGTCCTTAACAATTCTTCTTTACATCATGCCCATCAGGGAAAAGTCCTATTTTATATTCTGAGAATAATTTTTATAAAATATTACATTTAATAAATAATAATAGACAGCATGGGATGGGGAGCTTCTTATGAGCCAGGCACTGTTCTAAACATTTTAAGTGGTTTATCTCATTTAATCTCCTATAATAATCCTATGAGATAGGTTCTATTACAAGCGCTAGTTTACAGATGAGAAAACAGGCACAGAAAGCTTAAATGACTTGCCCAAGGTTACATGGTCGGTAAGTGGCCAATCTACAATTCAAGTCCAAGCAATTCTGCTCCAGAATTCATGCAATTAACCATTATACTATGTTACCTGGGCTGGGTCCCTGCTCCACCTCACCAAAAGTATTCTGTGGCCAAAAAGTCTCAAAGGATGTATTAGCAACTTATTCATTTTGTTTTTCTGCAATAGGTGGATATACTCAAGAAACAATACATACTGATTCTCAATATTCTTTCCTTGGTCTCATTTTTTCCGCTAGATCATTTTAAACGTAACAATTTGTATTTTTACATCACAAATTGATTTTTATTTTCCTATCTTTATCTCTTATTTTCTGTTTGGTCTTATGCATTTATTCTTTCAATATTCATTTAGCATTTACTAAGTACCTGGCATATAAATTCATAGCTCATAAAAACTGCAAAATTTAAATCTGGAAACAAACTTGGAGATAAAACAAAAACAAAAAACTAATGTTTACAGTCAAGGAATATAGAATCTAGAGTAGCAAATTTCTTGCTTCTTGGTCTAGCCCACAGAAAAGCTAATTCAGGTATGTCTCCTATAATCATCTAATACCCACTGGTTTTGCTTTTCAGAACAAAATTTTGATGTCATCTAGATAGCTCACTAGGCAGTCTTCCAGATCACTTATAAAGATTAACAAACACAATAGATGTTGTATTAGTGTCCTAGGGCTGCTATAACAAAGTACCACAACCTGAGCAGCTTAAGACAACAGAAATTTATTTTCTCACAGATCTGGAGCTCAGTGTCTAAAATCAAGTGTCAGCAGGGCCAAAACTTCTAGGGGAGGATCCTTCCTTGTATCTTATAGCTTCTGGTAGCCCCAGGCAATCCTTTGCTTATGGCAGCATAACTCCAATCTCTGCCTCTGTCTTCACAGGGCTGTATTCCCTGTATGTCAATCTCTCTTCTCTTCTTATTGGGACACCAATCATATTGGATTAGAGCCTACTCCAATGACCTCATCTTAACCTCATTACATCTAGAGATCTTATTTCCAAATAAGGTCATATTTATAGGTACTGGGTATAAGGATTTTAACAGGATACAATTCAACGCATAATGGATGTGATTATTAGTTGCTGAGGCACCTTGATCTTTACGCTTTTCCAGTTAAGTCCATATTTATTGATTCTTACCTTTTGATTTCTGATTTTAAACCTTTTCTTGGATCATGCTAAAAGCGTATTTACCATCCAATGGTGACTTACTATTTAGTAATCTTTGGTAAAGAACATTGTCAAAGTGTTTTCTTTTTTTTTTTTTTTTAAGATTTTATTTATTTATTTGACAGAGAGAGACAGCGAGAGCAGGAACACAAGCAGGGGGAGTGGGAGAGGGAGAAGCAGGCCTCCCGCTGAGCAGGAAGCCCGATGTGGGACTCGATCCCAGGACCCCGGGATCATGACCTGAGCCGAAGGCAGACGCTCAACGACTGAGCCACCCAGGCGCCCTGTCAAAGTGTTTTCTAAAACCTAAGTTTATACCCTATTATCTTCATAGAAAAGAACTCTTAAGAATAATCAGTCAGGCATGATTTCTTCCTTAAAAATGTTCTCTTTCCCCTAGGAGATTATTTTAATATTTGATGACTCTATTTGTTATTATGGATTCTAAGAGCTGGCCCAGTACTCAAAAAATATTTATGGACTCTCTTCTATGTGCCAAGTACTGCACAAAGCTAAGGAAATAGCAGTAAACAAAATGAAAATAACTGTCTTCTTGGAGCTACGGTTTGGGAAGCTGGCAGGGATTACAGGAAAAGAAAACAGATACTAAAAACATACACAGATAAACAAATACCATGATTAAATGAGTTACTACATATAAATACACATATTAAAATACCTAATGCATAGAAATGCTTAGAAGAAGCCTACTACATAGTAAATGTTAGCCAACAAAACAGGAGGAGGAGGGGCGGTAAAGACACTAGCAGGAAGTGCTAGGTAAGTGAAAAGGGGCAACAGGATACATACTGACAGCAGAGCTACACAGATAATAAGAGAGCCCGTTATAGCTAGAGCAATCAGATACCTCAAAGGAATGGTATTTGAGCTGAAGTGATGGAAAGGAGGCAGTCAGTCACATGAAAAACTGGTAAAAGAATATTAAATATAAGGGGAAACAGAAAGGCCTTGAGATGAGAGGAAGCTTGGCACGTCAGGGGCAATCAGATCAGAAAGGCTAGAGTATGGGAGATGAGGAGGGAGGCGTCACTGGAAGGAGACAGGCAGGGACAAGATCATGTAGTTTAGGCTGTGGTAAGAAACTTGAAATTCTATGTTAATTACATAGAGATGCCATGGGAGGGTCTTTAGCAGGAGACAGATACGATCACATTGAGATCACTCTAGTTACTGTACAGAAAATAAAATGTAGGAAGGGCAAGGTAGCAAACAGATAGCATGACTGAAGTAGTCCAGGCTACAGTTATGGTGTCTTTTATTAGGATGATCACAGTGGAGATGCTGACACGAGGTGGGATGTGGGTTACATTTTGGAGGTGGCATCAAGAGAACTTGCTGATGGAGTGGAGGGGAGATTTGAGAAAAAGTGAACACAGAGGTATTTCCCAAGATTTTGGCTTGAGTAGCTGATTACAGGTGATACCATTTACTAAGAAGTGGAAAACTGTGAGAGTGGCAGATTTGAGGGTTTTGACAAGTTAAATTTGAGATTATCAGTCCAATTACTGAATGAAATGATCAAATTCTAAGCCAGCCTGTACAAATGGAGTTCACTTTAGTGTCTTAGTCATGCACATGAACTGTCATCATGATATAACAAAGAACTCATGATACCAATAAGTTAGCATTATTTTTACATACTTAAGAACTATGATGCAGGGTGATGACTTTTGGTAGGCATGTTAAAAATAGAAAAACTTCACATATAAATTTCAAAACTGTATGCAGTTAGTTTTACTTTTAAAATATAAGGTAAAAAATATCCCAATTTCAGAAATGTGGTTTCTCTGACACTGAGCTCCACCTGCTGGTAATTTCTTATCTTTAGGTCTGGTAATTTCTTATCTTGACGTATTGTATTATGAAAAAGAATTAAACTATATTAAAGTGAAATATAGCCTCCAGCCTAAGTATACTGAAAAACCATACTTGGGAGATATCATGGTAACTTTTTCTTTCTTTATAGCTACCATTTATTGGGTTTAGTTACATGCCAGGCACTAGGCTAATTTTTACAAACATCACCTCATTAATTTCCAAAATAGTTCTGTGAGGTTTCTATGACCTGGCACATTTTACCAATAATGAAACTGAGCTCAGAGAGGTAGTGCAACTTTGCCTACAGTGTCAGAAAATTTTGAGTTTGAATCTGCCACTCTGATTCTGATCAAATTCCTTAACCTCTTCAAGGTTCAATATTCTCATATGAAAGGTAGGAATACCACCTTCCCTGCAGGATTATGTGCCAGTAATAATATTTTATGTCTAGGATGCAGTCAGTCCCTTTCTTTCAGTAATTTTCCTTAAATGACATATTTAGAGGCAAATGTTAATGACCCAAATCAAGTGTCTTTCAAAGAATGATCTTTTGGGAAATTTTAAATTTTGAATCACAACAGATTTTTAAAATTTTTTAAATTTTAAATTTTGTTTGGAAAACTACTCCCTCCAGGGGCACCTGGGTGGCTCAGTTGGTTAAGCAGCCAACCCTTGATTTCGGCTCAGGTCATGATCTCAGGATCCTGGGGTCAAGCCCCGTGTCCAGCTCCATGCTCAGGGGGAGGTCCGCCTAAGGATTCTCTCTCTCCCTCACCGTCTTCCTCTCCCCCAGCTCGTGTTCATGTGCACTCTCTCTCTCTCAAATAAATGAATAAATCTTAAAGAAAAAAAAACTACTCCCTCCAAAATGGAACATGTTTCATACAATAGTTGGATTTACAGCACTCGTTAACCATTTATCTGTACAATCTATACAAAGAGTGACCACACATAAATCCAACAAAGAAAATCTACAAACTGAAATTAAGAACAATGAGGTAGAAAACTGAGAAATCAGTAAGTACAGTATATCATAGAAATTGCAAGCCAAAGTTGAAGTTTAACACCATCAACTTCTCTTAAATCATCAATAATAGTTTTTAATCATAACAAGAAACAAGTTTTGAATGGGCAGTTATGTTTTCACACACATATGCAAATTATTTTAATATATAAAATATTTCCAATAATTTTCAAAGAAAAAACAGGCCTTCGATTTTTTTTAAAAATCAGCAAATAAATTCACTAATAAATTCTTCTCACGGACCCACCTTCAAACAAGTATAGAATACCTGCAATTGAGAACGTGAGTATCCATACTAAGACCACCAGTGGCTACTCAGGTGGCCTGAGCTCGGCCTATGGGGGCCTCACAAGCCCCGGCCTCAACTATGGCCTGAGCTCCTTCCGGTCCAGCTTTGGCCCTGCTGGTTCCTTCAGCCACAACGGCTCTTCCAAGGCTGTGGTCGTGAAGAAGATCGAGACTCGTGATGGGAAGCTGGTGTCCGAGTTGTCTGATGTCCTGTCCAAGTGAACAACCATGGTGGTCCCTCCCAGCCTCCCCACTCTTGTGGCTGCCAGAGAGCCTTTGGGGGGAAAGAGCTGTGCCGGGGAGTGTCGGGAACAGGAGAGCCACCTAAGACTTAGCCCTAGTCGTCAGCCTACCCTTGGGGGGAAGTCTTCTGCCCTGGGTACCCCCTCTTGTCCATGCCCCCAACTAAAAGCCAATTCAAGTGTCTTTTCCCAAATAAAGCCTCAGCCGACTCTGCCAAAAAAAAAAAAGAATACCTGCAATTGAGAACCCTTCCCAGGGAATATATTTATCCACTGTATATCCAAACTGAAGCTAAGAAAAATAGTACAAAGAGAAGTCAAAAGCATATGTTATTCTAAGTCTAGATTATATTCTTCAATACAACCAGTTTATAGATAGCTATATTCTCAGACCCCCCACAGAACTGATTTTGGTGTTATGGCCTCCACTCCACTGAGGGATTCTAGATTCTGCAAGAGATGGCCTTATCAATCTCCTTCCTGCATTAGCTGTAGTGATATTGTCAAGGGCACTGTCACCGCAGAAGTCAGGGTTAAAGCCTCCAGTAAGAAATTCTATTAGAGCTAAATGCAATGAAAAGCATTGCTTCCCCTGCAATGTGACATGCTTTCTTTTATTTAATAGTAAGTGTTATATGACTTTATCTCCTTTTACATTTTGGGCCTTTGGGAAGCTTAGAGACAAAATAACAGCTCTAGTGTAGTAACTATACATGCTATGATCTATATAGTTTTCCCCCAGTCTTGATAACCTGTTACAACCCTATTTTTCCTGGTCCTGATTTTAGTTTCTCTTCTATTTTGCTGAAACTTGTTAGCATTAGCTACCTCAAATACTCAGGGGACTAAGACAGAAAATGAATGAATGAGTGAATGAACACAAGCATATAAACAAGAATATATAAATCTATTTAAAAAGCCTTGCAACATGCAGTTTACACATTCCAGAACTAACAGACTTTTCTCCTAACGATTTAAGACAAAAAGCCTGATTACCTATAGTGATTACCTATATATGATGACATCATGTTCCCTGCCATCTTCAGTTCCCTAGACATGGTCATTATACTAAGCTACCTTTCTTAGAAATGATACAGCTGAACCTTAAAGCATCAGCATTTTTTCACCTCCTGCCAGTCAGATGAAGGATTCTAAGGAAAGCTGGAAGGACACGGGAAGATTCCCTTGTGTTCTTTGGTTTTTATCATTTGAATCCCAAATCACATTGTATAGCTGCTAAGCAAGAGGTTAAAGTTGTCCCTGACTTTGACTTTGGGAGATGGCAAAGAGGCAACATCCCTAAAGATCACCCGAGAAGCCTATCAGAAATGACAGACAGAAATTAAATTGAGCTTTCAAATTCCCAGGGAGAATAAAAGACCAGTGTGTTCCTCAGTATGTCTAGTCCATGTTGGTTTTACTTCTCATATACCAAGTATCTTAAGTATCTGCACAATTTACTACATCACCTTAAAAGCATGGTATATCTTTCAAAATAAAAATAGTTATGATTTCATTCCCTAGCACTATTTTTGAAATTATAATAAGGAACCACCAAATTAAAATGAGATCTCTAAACTGTATGCTCTCATAAGATGCTAGGAAGTGCATAGGTATTAACTTCTCTTGGTGAGTTAAAGAGCTAGTGAAAATTCAGAATCAACCTGTTTGTAGAGCATATCTACACCATGAGATAGTCTCTGAAATTAAAAAAAAGAAAGAAAGAAAGAAAGAAGAAACCCCATGGATTTCATTATTACCAAAAGAGGCTGCCAAAGAAGCTTTCTAATTTAAACACATTTTTAATAAACTAAGACAATTATACAAATAAAAGATGACATAAAATATTCATTGTATCATACTAAAAAACACTACCTGATCAAAATGTAGAATCCCATGTTCAATTAATTTTTATTAGTTTTAAGTTCCAAAATTAAATCCTTGAAAATATGATCAAATATGATACGAAATTGATTATAGTTACAGAAAAAGTCTATATAATTCTATTATGCACAAAGGGTGGACAAAAAGGAATCTCAGTAAGAGTTTTCATGGTGATTTGAATTTCATCTATGTCATCTAATCATGAGTGAACATGATAGAGTTATCTAGCAATTTTCTTTTCTAATAATACACCTGCACTGGAGACTAATAAATGGCAAAGACTATGAATATTTTATAAGTAATAAAACTGAAAAAGGCTCACCATATCAAAAAGTATAGATATCTGTAATAATTACTGCTAACATAAGCTCTATCTAAATAAGTGACATAATTAATAGCAAGTTGAAGTAACTCTCTGTATAATGAAAGTCTATACTCATCCATACATTCTACCCTCAAATGCTATAATAAATTATGATATTTCAGATTTCTGTTTGGAGGGACTATGTTATTAAAGTAAATATCAAAATGCTCTACTTTAATATTTTCTTACTAAATACCACCCAAAAACCACTTGGTAGTCAATAATTTAGTTTTAATCAAATAACTACACAGAAACAAATTTTCTTAAAATATTATAATTTGGGGGGCGCCTGGGTGGCTCAGTCGGTTAAGTGTGCCTTCAGCTCAGGTCATGATTCCAGGGCCCTGGGATCGAGCCCCAAGTCAGGCTCCTTGCTCAGCAGGTAGTCTGTTTCTCTCTTTCTCTCAAATAAATAAAATCTTTAAAAAAAAATTATAATTTGTCTCTTGACCTAAAACTTGAAAATACGAGAATGAATTTTACTAAGTATCTGAACCACAAATTGTATCCCTTGATAGGTACTACTGAACTATTTAAAGCAAAAATTTTGACACCCCTAAGTTAGCTAAGTTCAGTAATATTTTTATTTTATTTTAAATTCATGTGTTCTCCTCTGCCATCTCCTTTTTCCTAGTCCCTTTCTCTTTCGACTATGACCCACCTCTTACTTCTGTATTTTCTATTGTCTCTCCTGTTATCGTTCATCTTCTTCATCTCTATGTATCTTTTTCCCTTCATCTGTTTCTGTTGTTCCTGTTCTCCTCTCACCAGATCTCTCTTTTTTCCTTTCTTGATTCTTCCTTAACAGACTTAGAGACAAAGGATGGGGAGAAAGAAAGTTCCTTCCAAAAGCAAATTTTAATTAGAAGAGCCTGATTTATCCCCCAGTCAAAACCACAAAACACCTCTGTGGGATAAGAACAATGTTCTGGCTCCACGAAGACTGTATCTAATTGGAAAAAAGAAAAGAAAAAGGAACACAAACCATTTAAACTGGCAGAGTTTCAGTAGTTTCTGACTATTTGGAACATCTAAGATTCTAGTGACTCTTAGATTAATGAAACATCTCAAAAAACAACTAAAGCTTTTCTTACCAACTGGATCCCATTTGATTCTGCCTGACTTTCTACCTCTACCAGTCCAGTTCTTGGTACTTTGGCCACCGAAACCTACCACCTTTTATAATCTATACCCTACTTTACTTCAATTACCTCCCAAATTACCTGCCTACCCTACATCTCCTTGCACTTGCTAAGCCCATTTGCTTCCCCCTATAGCCCTTTCCCATTCCTGGCTATACTACAGAAGTCAATTCTCCTTCCCCAAATTTCAAGACCTTTTCCTTACCCTTCTCCTCTATTCTTTTTTCCACATACTTCTCTCAATCAAAATTTCTTCTGAAAAGGGAAGAGCCAGGTTTAGGCAAAATTGTGAAATAGACTCAATTCATCTTCGTCAATTTCTAACTTTGCTTTCCAACACCACACCCACTCAGGAGGCTGCCGATCTGTGTTAGAATTGCCAAGCTTGCACTACTTACTCGTAGAGTGACTCGTACTTTCTTCAGCTCTCCTACGCCCCTGATTGGAGGTACCTATTAATATCTCACAAAGCTTAATATGTTACTTTCCCAAGAGGCACTCAGAATTTAAAAGAACTGTTTAAGGCAACATCCTTTGTGCAACAGTCCTCAAACTTTTTTCAACCCCAGAGACCTGACAGATACTACACTTTCTCAGCAAACATTATAGTTAACCATGGCTTGTTAAGAAAAGAGAAAGAAAGGGAGAGAGGTATAAAGTTCAAGAAAAAAATATCATTATATGGGAAGGGAATGGGTGACAGAGAGATAAAAGGATGGCCTGTGTAATTTAAAAAGCAACCCCCCTCCTTCCACATAATTTTGAAAAGACCGCCATAAGCAGCCCAACATACAGATAAAAGCTAACACACAATACAGAGTTGAGCATGCCTTCATACTGATCGCATGCTAAATCAGAATGAATTTTTTCTGAAAATTTTAGGTGGAGTATAAGATGCAGAAAGGAGGGTATAAATATCAAAAGTGTACAGTTTATGAACTTTTCACAGATTGAAAAGATCCCTGTAACCAGAACACATATGAAAAACAAGTCATGTTTGTACTCCAGAAGTCTGCTGTGTGCCATTTAGTCACTCCACCAACCCAAGGTGTAACCACTATCAAGGGTAACCACTATCCTAACTTCTAATATCATTGATTAGCTTGGCCTCTTTTTGAATTCCACATAAATGGAATCACAAAATATGTAATGTCTGGTATCTTTCACTCAACATTATGTTTGTAAGATTCATCCATACTGCTGTATGTAGTTGTAATATGTTCATTCTCATTACTACAAAATATTCCAACTGGTAAATATTCTATAATTTATCTATTCTACTGTTGACATTTGGCAGTTTTCAGTTTGGGGCTAATATAAATAGTGTGCCCCTGTGAATATTCTTGTACATGTCTTTTGAGGAGTATATGTATTCATTTCTATTGAATCTATGCCCAGGAGTGGAGGTACTGGGATAAAGGTTATGCACATGTCTGTCTTTAGTAGGTAGTACAAAACAGTTTTCCAAAGTGGTTGTATCACTACACTAAGTATCTGAACCACTAAGATATTTTTGAGAACCAAGTGCATCCTGGCCCTGCTTAAATGACACAAAATGCTGAATTTTTTACTTTGTCTATCTAGAAGTGATAAATATGCTAGTTGAGGCTATTTCTCTGCATTCTTTCCTTCCCATCAGTGTTATAAAGACTTTATCACTTTCTAAAACATATTCTGGAATAATCTGTCCCTCTACATTAACTGAGTGGTGTTTTGTTCGGTTTGGTGCTTATATACCAGAATAAGTAGAGACAGAGCCCACCTTTAACTAAATACTGCAATCTAACTACTGATGGTTTCATTTTGCAACATCAGGCATATTGAAGAGAAGTTTATTGAGCATCTACTCTTTGCCAGGTCATGTGTTAAACACCAGCAACTCTATATTATTGTAAGAGAAAATAATTTTAAGAGATGAGGTATTTATAATAACAGCATAAATGAATCCAGGGCATTTTCACTCTCAATGCTATAATCTACTGGCCTCTCAGACACTAGCCCCCATTTACTGAGGTCTTTGCAAGTGCCTTATGATTTAAGAAACTATAGTATAGGAGAAATGGAAGAATTGTATTCATTTATAAATAGAAAATTTTCAGTTTTTTAAGATTTATTTTGAGGGAGAGCGTGCACACCTGTGAGTGAGTGGGGGGAAGGGTAGAGGGAGAGAATCCTTCAAGCAGACTCCCTGCTGAGCATGGAGCCTGAGATGGGGCTCCCTCATCCCACCATCCAGATCATGACATAAGCGGAAATCAAGAGTCAGATGCTCAACTGACTAAGCCACCGAGGCACCCCAGAAATTTTTAGCAACTTTATTATTCACGATTATTATGACAAATTAACCATGTAACTAAATATCTTTTTTCTCCAGGTAATTAAATTTTCTTGTTTTCTCAAAGTATCCGCATTAACCTACATTATAATAGTCCAAAATCTGTTATTGTTTTTTAATTTTTAATTAACATAGAATGAATGCCAGTTGATAGTGTGTCTACCAGTTAAGTAAACAGTTAATCTGGGGGGAAATACATAGGAAGAAAATCTAGTGTGTGAATAATAATGAAATTGTTGTTAATAAATTTAAATGTTTATTACATTTAACCTTTTGTTGTGTGAACTTGCATAACTCAACTTCTCCGCCTTCATTTTTCATCTTTATCCTGACCGGTATTCCAGGATTCCCAATTTCCTTGGAAATGTAGATTTAGGAGTCATCATTTGTTGTTTAAAGAATGACAGAAGGGCAGGAAGCCCACAGATACTTGATTACAAAGAAAGGATTGAAAACCAAGGACTGAGGGCTAAAGCCTGAGGAATGTTAATGGTCTATTTCACCACAGCACTTAACTCTGATGTTTTCTTGTTAATCAGTTGTTTATTGCCTTCTTCTGCCTGCTAAATGTAGATCTGAGTGCAGAGACTTAGTCTATTATCCCCAGTGGCTCCGAACATGATGCATAATATTCATAGAAGTTGGTTAATTGTGTTTAATAGGCAGAGGAGGGAAGAGGAAGTATGAGGACAAAGGTGGAAGAGACAGGAGAGAAAGAGAAATGCTGAAGACAGAGGAAAGAAAAGGAATAAAAACCAAATGCATACTAAGTACCCTCCTAACTTTGTCTGGAGCTCCATAACAAGCCTCTGTCTTTGCATTCATTCATTTAGTTCTGATAATGATCCTATGAGGTGCATATTACTAACCACATTTTACAGATGAAGAAACTGAGGTTGGGGGGAGGGGAGGTAAAAATTCACCTAAAGGCAAATAAACTCAGAATGATTTCACTCAAATTCCGTTTCTCCACCCTGCCCTGCTGCTACAAAGAGAGCCTTTAAATAATACTGAGAGAAAAGGGCAAAAGGAGTATGAAGAAAACCAGATTTCAACTGATAGAGTGAAGAGTAAGTAGTATTGCATAAATTTGCAAGAAGAGTTCTTTTTAAAAGTTAATATGAGTATTAAAACTGTTAATTGAATTTTCCATAACTGCAAACTTAAAAGAAAAATGTTTTTTCAGGCATGAATAAATAATCATAAAGTAGAATGGCGTTTAGGGATTTTTTTTCTTTCATTCACATTAAAGTATAAAAGAAAACTGGCATTAAAACGTGATTATAAGTGATATTTTTATAAAAATTGCTTGTGCTCAAGTTTAAACACAAACTTCAATGGTGTAGGAGAAGAAAAAAGTGAGCTTCAAGTAGTTAAAGTAATAACACTAAAATTTTTCTTCAAAAAATGTAGGTGGTCAACCCTACTGATGTCACCAATACGTAAGTCATAAGTTAGTAACGTGAGCTTTCATTTAAAAAAATATTTTGTAATCTATTGTGGACAAAAGACAACAATACTTTAATATCCCAAACAAGTTTATCATCTAAAAATGAATAGCTTACATTTTTAAAAGAAAAGATTTATGCTTAATGAAAAATAATATCAAGACTAAGGAATAAAGACTAGCATAGAAATAAGCACAAACATTAAATCATCATTTCTGGGATAATCAAATAATCAAATACCATCTATTAAAAAAACAGTGATTTGCTAAGTGGCAAAGACTATTCTATGTGCTTGGAATGTGTAAACTTAACCATTTCTCACGATGAACCCAAGAGTAGGTAAAGCTGTAATTCCCATTTTACACATTGGGAAATGAGGGGGGGAAAAGTCCCTAACACCACACACTTACTAAGTGGTGAGCAGGGATACAAACCCAAGCAGCCTGGCTCTGCAGCTGGAGAGCCCTCTACAGTGATGGTTCTCTTGCAATCACACAGTAGTCATTATCTCAAAACTTTGTCACCCTGTTAAAATATCACTGCCATAATTCTTTATAAAGTGAGAAATATTTGATAGAAACCAATTTTAACATTTCAACTATTTTTTAAAAACTGAGTGGCATCAATTATAACCTGCCAAAAGATATTTTGAAATTCTGAACCTATTCATTTCCTCTATAATCATTTGCTCAGTGTGTATCTAGGTACCGCTAGGCACCTAAATTTTTTGAAATGTTTTAACACATGGATACTTTATAAAAGTCAAAATGCAGTCAACTTTCCATTAATTTTTTTAAAATATTTTATTTATTTATTTGACAGAGAGAGACAGCTAGAGAGGGAACACAAGCAGCGGGAGTGGGAGAGGGAGAGAGAAGCAGGCTCCCTGCTGTGGAACTCGATCCGAGGACCCCAGGATCATGACCTGAGCCAAAGCAGATACGCTTAATGACTGAGCCACCCAGGTGCCCAACTTTCCATTAATTATTAATCAATTACTTCTGCTCCATCTCCCCCCACCAAACCCTACGGAAAGGTCTAAATCTATTTTATCTTTGATCCACCCTTCTAAAAACCCCCATACATAATATTCCATGTACTAAGTAATCGTAAAACACTTGATGAATTCCAAATGACTGAATCTGAGTGTTTAATTCTTTTATTTGTATTAATCATAGTAGATATTTAATTCTTGCCTAACTTTCTCCTTTTATTAGATCCTTTTAGGGCTAATTAACCCCTGGCCATTAGTTTGTGCTAAGATATTAAGAAATTCATAATTTAAAGTATAAGTTTGAAATATATATACACATGTTTATAACATATGAACATATTTAAGTGAAAATGAAAAGCAGTATTTCATTTCATTTGTGCTATGTATATACACACATATATACATACACATATATATTTAATGAAAAAGTTACTTTTCTTTAATTATATATACACTGCATATGCATATGAGCACAGACAATAGTTAAAATATAAATTGAAAACATTTTGAAATTTTAAGGGTTCTTTTCCTGATAGAAGATACTACAGCCTAACGCAAAAGAACATCACCAGCACCATCCACTAATTGGCCCATGATATGAAATGACTTCATTTGTATGAACCAAAGAAAAATGAATATTTAAAGGAATCTTTTTTTTAACTGAAATATAATTGAGGTAAGACATTATATTAGTTTTAGGTGTGATCTGATATTTGCATATAGTGGAATAATCACAGTAAGTCTAGTTAACATCTATCATCAAACATAGAAAATTTTTTTCTCATACTGAGAACTTTTAAGATCTACTCTCTTAGCAAATTTCAAATACATACTAGAGTATTACTAAATATAGTCACCATGCTGTACATTATATACCCAGGACTTACGTATTTTGTAACTGGAAGTTTGTAACTTTTGACCACCTTCACCCATTTGCCCACTTCCCAACCCGGTCTCTGGCAACCACCAATCTGTTCTCTATAACTATGAGCTCATTTTTTTTTTTTAAGATTCCACAGATACCATACTGTATTCATCTTTGTCTTACTTATTTCATTTAGCATATAATTCCTCAAGGTCTATCCATGTCATCACAAATGGAAAGATTTCATTCTCTCTTATGAGGAACAATACTCCATTGTATGTATGTATATGTGTGTGTATATATATATATATATATATATATATACACACATCACATCTTTATATTTAATCCACTGATGGACACCTAGGTTGTTTCCATATCTTGGCTGTTATAAACAATGCTGCTACGAACATGGGTCTTTTCAGGTTAGTATTTTTGTTTTCTTCAGATGAATACCCAGAAATGGAATTGTTGGATTATATGGTATTTCTATTTTTAATGTTTTGAGAAACCTCCATGTTGTTTTCCACAGTGGCTGTACCGGTTTGCATTCCCACCAACAGTGCACAAGGGTTCCCTTTCCTCCACTTCCTCACCAACAATTGTTCTTTCTTGTCTTTGTAATAATAGCCATTCTAACAGGCATGAGGTTTTGATTGGCATTTCATTCTGGTTCTTTTGGATTGGCATCTCATTCTGGTTTTGATTGGCATTTTCCTGATCATTAGTGATGTTAAGGAATCTTGACTTGAGTCATTTGGAAAAGCCAAGTCTTTTGTAACCTAATCATAATCATCTCTTAACTTCTTTGTTTTATATATTAGAAATTTATAAACTAAATAAGCATAAAGCATAACATATAGTTATATACTTCAGGTATCAGATCCTAGGATAATTTAATAATATTAACAGCCTACAAAGCCATTGAAAGTTCAGCATGATAAAATTCATGCCATAGGAAAGCTAGAAGAAAAATTTATTAATCTACAAAACTGATATATTAATTCAATATTAATATAATAGTTAACATCTATAACACATTGTTATCAGGTTTAAAAACTTTTAAACTATTTTGAGAGTAAAATCTAAACCTATAAAGCTGCACAAAACCTTCTAAAATGTGTCTCACACATAAACTCCTTTTATACACATAGTAGTATTATAAGGATTTTACCAAAGCTGTCTTTATAATAACAAAAGGTTGAAAACTATGTAAATATGTCACTCCTTTGCTCAGAATCTTCAGTGGTTTCTAATTTCTCTAACAGTTAGCATCAAAGTCTTAACAATAATCTGCCTGACTATATGATCTAAATGCCTATTACTTCTCTGACCCCATCTCTTATTTATTCTCTCTCACTCTCTTCTGGAATATTCTCATTTCAGGCAGTCTCAACATTTGCTCCCTTAGTTCTTTCAGATCTTTGTATAAATGCCACTTTATCAGTGAAGACTCACTTGACAACCCTATATGTAAAAACACCTCCCATCACCTTTTTTCTCCCATCTTGATTTATTTTTCTCCAAAGAACTTATAACCACTTGACATATATATAACTATATGTTTAATATTTAATATATTTACCATTTAATATATATATTTAACTGTTTGTCTGTCTGTACCCACATAGAGTGAAAGGTCCAAGAGAACAGAAAAAAAATTATGTTTATTTTGTGCACTACTACATCCCCCAAATCTAAAATGATACCACGACACCTGACAATAAATATTTGTTGACTGAACAAATGGGAAAAAAAGGAAGCAACTGTATATGCACTATAATGAAATTATACCTAAAACATATTAAGTTAAAAAGTAAGGTAAAGAACAATATTGTTTTTTTTAATTTTTTTTAAAGATTTTATTTATTTATTCACGAGAGACAGAGGAGGAGAGAGAGAGAGGGAGAGAGAGAGAGAGAGAGAGAAGCAGAGGGAAAAGCAGGCTCCCAAGGAGCAGGGAGCCCGATGTGGGACTCGATCCCAGGACCCTGGGATCATGACCTGAGCCGAAGGCAGACGCTTAACCCTCTGAGCCACCCAGGCCCCCCAGAACAATATTGTTGTATGCACTACCATTTGTGTAAGAGGAGGAGGCATATAATGAACATTTATGTTTTTATCTGCATACAATGCTTCTGGAAGGTTACCTCTGAGGTAGGAAATGGGGAGACTAAGAAAGGGACACGTAGACTCCTGTATTTGTACATATACTACTTATCCAGAGAAATTAATTAAGGTTTTGCCTTTATAAATAAGAAATACATAAGATAATCCTGCAGAAAAATCTACAATCTATACTTAATTCAATGAGTACTAATTAATTACATGGGAACTAAGGGGTATTATTAGAAAACACTGAAATGAAATCTTATGTATTTCACTAATATATCACACACATTCTCTCATGTCAGAGTCATAAAAATCCCATCAGGCAAGGTGGATATATATTCATTCCTTCTTTCTACAGAAAGGAAAACTCAGAAACGTTAAGGAACTTGACTATGATTACAAAGCAGAGGCAAAGCTCAATTCCAGTGTCCCGATTTTTTGCCTGGTACTTTTTTCAATGTACTTGATGAGCAAGGCTTCAAATTAACATTGATCTTATGTATTGAAAAAAAGTGTACCTGAAGATGGAAAGAGATAAAGCTTCAATGATGTATCAATCTCAGTTGATATCAGTCCATTTTAGAGTTTAACTATAAAAGTGAAAATCCATCAGACACTTCTATAAAATGGAATACTACTGAGTCATAATGACAGTCAACAAACCAGATATTTTGTTGGTTGCAAATATAACAAAACAGGATTTTATTGATAGTGCTGTTCAACTAAGCAGAACTTAATAAGATTTTCAGAGAAGATAAATATATGTTGCACATTAATCTAGCAAAAGAGTTTTAAAATGTGCAATTTCAGAAACATCAAAGTAAAGGCAATTATCTTACAGAATAGCTAACCATATTTAAAAAGAACTCATTATAAAGAGCCATCAATTCTAGATATATCTGACATAGAAGAAAGATTTTTTCAACAAAAATTATTATACTTGGTGCTCAGCACATGCTATTATAAAGTAAAACAACTAGATTACTCTGGAGTGAAAAGGAAGTCCAATTCAACAGATACTGATCGAAAACTTACCTTCTTACAACTAGACAACTATAAACAAACATGAAGGAAAGTGATGCAAATTAATTAATTTCAAAAAAAAGAAAATCAATGTTACTCAGGGATTAGAAAATTCTGGTATTTCCATCATTATCCAAGGACAGCCAACAAAGAGTGCACCTTCCTAATAAGCTCCAAAAGGCAGATTCTTCTGCCCTGCAGAGCTAGAATTAAAGAATAAAATAAAATAATCCTTGGGTTTATAGAACATTTAAACAACTCAAAATGCCTTCAAAATTATCAGCACATTTAATCTGCAAACACCACAATCTGATAAGAAAGATTTATCTTCTAATTCAGTATTTACCAAGGTATGTTCCATTGCACTGTGGTCCCTTCAGGACACTCTTTGAAAAGGAATTGGATCAGTATTTTCAGAGACACTGCAGTTCATGTGATATTTCCCCTCCTAGGCATTGGCTATGAGAAGTTTAGAAAATTCCAGCAGTCAGTACAAAGGTTTCTTTTGTCTTAACCCAGCATGTCCCAGATTCTGGAACTCATTTCTCCTCAGAACACTTTGAGGACACCAAATTCTTTTGATTTTCTACTAGTTCACTGGTCCCTCCTTGGCCTCCCACTTGATCCTCCTCTTCCAGACCACCTAACTTGAAGTTCCCCAGAGTTCAGTCCTTGTTTCTCTTTTCCTCTCTATTCTCTCTCACTTGGTGACCACCTATAGTCAAATGATTTGAAATACCATCTGATATCTACAACTCAAATTTCTATCTCCAGTCCAAATCATACTCCTGAACTCGTGGCCCAAATACCAAATTTTGACAAAGACTTATTTTTTTAGAAAGACAAACTGAAGTCTTGCTCTTTCTCTTCAAAGCTGATCTACATATAACCTTTCCACTCAAAACAATTTCATTCCTCTAGTTCTCCTGCTAAAAATGTTAAAATCATCCTTGACTATTCTCTCTCATACCTCACATTTAATCCATAGGAAATCTCCTGTGGTCAACCTTCAAAATATATCCAGAAGCAAAACTCTTCTTGCTACTTCCCCTGCTGTGACCATCCTTGCTCAAACTGTAATCTTCCATAATGTGGGTTACTGCAATAATCTCATTCTTCTATCCTTGTTCCCCTTAAGTAATTCTCCACATAGTTGCCACAGTAATCCATTTAAATAAAAAGTCAAAGCATATCATTCCTCTGTTACTACTCTCCAACCCAGTGCCTCCCCACTTTACTCAGAGAAAAGCCATAATCCTTAATTACAGTCCACAAAGACCCAAGATCTGTTCTCTAAAGACTTCTCCAATCTCATTTCCTATAGTCTCACCTTCCCCTCCACTCAGACTTCCTTAACCACACCTTGATTAGTCCAACGTGCTCCTACACTATAGCCTTTGCAACAGGTGCAACCTCTAACTGAAATGCTCTTTCCCCAGAAATTAAGGGATTTAGTAGCTCCTTGTACCAGTCTTTGTTCAAATGTCAACTTCCCAATGATGCTTATCCTGACTTGGATTTAAATTGTGTCCCAACCTCTAGACACCCAACCCTCCCTCTACCCTGCTCTGATTCTATTCCTTGGCATTTATCATCTTCTAATATAATATATAATTTACTACTTTTTTATTAACTGCCACTCACCACAGATTGTAATCTCTGAGAAGGTGTTTTTTTTATTAGTTTTATCTCAATCATCTAGAAATGTGCTTGACACATAGTAGGTGCTCAATAAATATTTCTTGAATGAATAAATGAAACATACTTATGCCCAGACAATAGAAAATTACTGTGTAATATTTAATATTCATCATTTTCTCCTTGATATTTTGACCAAAATTAGACCTAGGTTTAAAAAAGACAACATTAGGAGGATGACTTCTCCTGACAGAGATGATTATATTATCTGCCTCCACAATTTTTTTTTAGATTTCTATAAATTAATAGATGGCCTTTCATTCTTACTGAATTACATAGCCAAAATAAACATCAATGCATCTAAGAACCTGACTTTACAATCCTAACTCTGATTACACTTTTGAATCACCTTAAAATTTTTATAAGAACATAAGAAAATAAAATTAAAAAAAAAAAGAATCTATGGCCCGTCTTAGTGATACAGTTCCTCAAGGCACTCTTCCACAAAAGCATTCACCACTGAAGAGTAAGAGTGCTAATTCACACTGCTATTAATTAGGATCACAGAAAATAGTTAACTGTTTCTCTTATTCTTAAATAATATTTAGGTCAAGTTTTCATGATTTTCCATGATATCATAACTGAATTTTTAGTTCTTCCAATTCTGACATATTCAACTAAATTTTCCTTATAAAAAATTTTTTAGACACTTGTAAGGATGGAATTTATAAAAAAGAAATACCAATAAAACTACTTAAGTTAATTTCAGGCTTTTCTTGTAATGCTATTCATAAAACAATGCTTAAATAGTCATTTGGGAAAAAACTATTTAAAGTTTTAATATTTTTACTGATTTTTAATAAATTAAAAAGTAATATTCTTATTAATTGAAAAGACTGAATTAGGCAAAAACTTCACAGATATATGTGAGAGTATTGTAAGTTTTAAAAACACTGTATGGCAGGTATTTTTACTTGTTTTATAAAACATACTGTAAAATCTCATTAATTGGCATCAATTTGGGAAATGCCCTATTGATTTATAAAATGCTATTTTATTACTTTAAACTACATATATTATGGCATTCCATTGTAAATTCCTTAAAGACTTATTAAGGCATTGCCTCAATGAATAGATAAGATATATTTATAATTGGGGCGCCTGGGTGGCTCAGTTGGTTAAGCGACTGCCTTCGGTTCAGGTCATGATCCTGGAGTCCCAGGATCAAGTCCCACATCGGGCTCCCTGCTCGGCAGGGAGTCTGCTTCTCCCTCTGACCCTCCCCCCTCTCATGCTCTCTCTCTCTCTCATTCTCTCTCTCAAATAAATAAATAAAATCTTTAAAAAAAAAGATAGATTTATAATTAACATTTCAACTATTTAAAATAAATTGAATAAAATAAAGTGACATCACTCTAAAACTTTCCAAAGTGTTATTCACCATCACATAATAATGGGTACAAGAGAAAGTTTAAAAGTGCCAGAAAGCAGTCTGTTCTCATAAGGTGTACTATACAATCTCTCTGAAACATTATTTATTCATTTGTTGAAAAAGTTTTTCTTCAGTGATTATGAAAGATAAAATTGCAAATGATCACAAGTTTTTAATGAAATAAGAACTGATGAACTGTTATATTTTAACTTTCAAATTCTAGTTTTTAGTCATAGTTACCAAATGAGGATATGCTGTCATCTAGTGACTTGGGTATCTTGTTTTGTCATAATAATAATGACAATATGGGTCATCTGCACACAAAATTAATTAAAATAAACTAGACAGCCAGTTCTAAAACTATCTGCCACTGAATCAAGCTATGAAGTAACCAGTTCCACACCCACATGGAAATAAGGAAGTATTATAAACTACACTCGGGGTACAAAAGATTTACTAGCTAAGGTTTTTAAAACCCAAGTAAAAGAATAAACTTCAGAAGTTCCCCTGAAAAAATGCATATACCAGATAGTTATTAAGAATCAAGAAAGGGCGCATGGTACATATAGGAAAATCCTTATTATCTGGTAGGACAGAAAAGGAGTAATTTAAATACTTCATAATCATTTCCACATTTATCACATTTTCAAATACTGCCTTTTTTTCCTATGGAGACATCTGAATAAGTTTAACAATCAAATTGTACTACTTAGAACCACATAAACTAAAAATGACTAAAATATCAGCTAAAGCATCATTAACTATGATAGTTCTACTTATGGACTACATTCAGCTACTCACAGAAAAAGGCAAGGACAGAGCTTGGGCTTTTTTAACCTTGGCACTACTGATATTTTGGGTACAATACTTTTTTGTTGGGAGTGTGAAGGCAGGGGCTGTCCTGTGCATTATAGGATGCTTAGAAGCATCAGTGGCCTACCCATCAGATACTACTATAGTACCCACTAACTGTAACAACCAAAAATATCTGGAGATATTGCCAGATGTCCCCTGGGGGGCAAAACTGCCGCCTTGGTGAGAACCACCAACTTAAGATGGAAGGAAGGAAGGAAAAAGGGAAAGAAAGGAGGTGGGGAAGGAGAAAGGGTAGGGAAGGGAAAGGGAACGTATTTATATTAGGCATTCTTAAACAGCTAATGAAACTATATAAAATGAAGTTGAATTTCTAGTTGGTGAATTTGAATGCGTTTATTGTAGTTTAAGAATATTCATAAGAAAAAATCTATTTTTAAACAAAATCAATGTTTGTGAGATCAAACAAAAAACACATCATCAGTCTCAGGTGAGTAAGATTCTACTGTTCTTAAGAAGAAAATAATAATAAATAGCTTTCTCCTTATTTCTTACTTCTATCTTAAGAATAACACCTTACCTTCCTACTGTCTCCCAGCAATAAAAATATTGCAGTCTTTCATTCAGTTTTGAAAGCAAGAGAAGAGCTTTTTCCTCTGACTCTACAGAGGAAAGACTCTTCACTCAGGAACCAGGTGGTTCCTGAAGTCTTCTCCAGGTGACCCTGAGGTGACTGACAAGTCTACTTTGCATTTACAGACAAGTTTAATAGGACCTGCATATTAACAAGAGTAATCATTTGTCACAGCAAAAGAATTAATTTTTGTATTCACTTATTACCTAGATACTACTCTTTTAAGTTTCTCTTTTGATTACTTTCTGGCTTACCATAGATGTAACTGATCGTGCATCTTCTTCATAATTTACTACTGGAGGTGGCTCTTTCCCATCATTTTCTTGTACTTTTTCCTCTAGTAATTCTTTCTGTGCCATAAACTTTGCCTCAGTGCATCTCAGCTGCTGGACTGACTGCTTCAGCTCTTCAAGTGTCTGCTTTTGGCTTAGCAGAAGCACAATACTGAAAGACAACACATTAAACATAAATTATTTCAACTTCTTTAAGAAATAAGATTTTAAAGGAAACTACATAGGTATATTATGCTTCTGTTTTATTTTCATCTTTGTAACAGCTCTTCAGAATCATTATATTGTAAAACTAAACAGCTTTCAAGTCATCACAAAAGTTACTAAATGTTAGCATTAACAAAATGGAAGGAAAAAAACAACAACAAAATGGAAGGAAATACTTGGAAGCAAAAAACAAATTCAGGATGCTTTCAAATATAGTATAATCTACGGCATTCATTTTATTCTACAGTTAAGCCATCTACCTCACACAGTAAAGACACTTGGGCTGAGAGGTGTGGACCCTAAAATGAAGTAATATGACTGAAGCAGAATCTCAATTTATTTCAAATCTCAAATGGAATATAGTTGAAGTCAGATTTGTGCCTTGGGAAAAATAAATCAAATCAAAGTGACAACCTGGGACAAAGCTGTATTTGTTTTGCAAGGGGTATGTTTTTAGAATTGGTGAAAACTGTTCTAAGGACTGAGGCCTGAGCTGTCACTGAGGAAATGAGCACAACACAAGTCCCCAGCTCTTTCCAATACCACCACTACAAAGATAATTGACTTCACGATTTCTTCTTTAGAGAACTACATAGGCTACATGTCGCCTTATTGCGACCTTTTATCCCTTGAAATCTGCTCTAAAGGGAATTTCAAACTAATTCAACCACATTAGAGCCACAAGAAAACAGGTAGTGGTGGCAAGGAATACCTTCTGGAAACACTGTCATACATGGTATATTAATATATTAAAGAACTGTGCCATGTACCATTGAAAATAGTTTATTAATATGTAAGCAACAACAGATTGTCAATAGGGGAAAACTTCAAAACTGGAGAATAAGATCAGAAAATGTTACCTCCTTAAATTGGAACTTACATAGATTAATATTACTGGAATAAGTAATCATAGGCAGAAGGAATGCCCACTAAGAGAGACTTGTTTACAAATATGATGCTGATCAATATTTTGAAAACTCAATTCCAATCAAATTGAGCAGGGTACAACTTCAGTGAATGAAAGCTATAATCTCCTCACTATACTGCAATGAGTTTCAGGTGAGTATCCTAACAAAAAGAGAACTCAGATAGAAAACTGAGTGAAATTTAGGAAAAGTAGAACTAATGAGTAAGATTATTTTTACCAGAAACCTAGCAATGTTCAAAAGACAAACCCCTCTAACCAGTGGAGTTCACAGCAAAAGTAATGAAGAAGGATATAACAAACTGTCAGAGCTCATTAACACTCCCCAAGTAAAATCATCATGTCATAACGGAAAGAGTGTAATTATACTGAATGAGAACAGATTCAACTTAATGACTTAATCACGTTGTTTTTCTCATCTTCAGTTTTAGCACTGGAAAAATGGATAATATACCAAATTGTCAGGGTTGTTCTGAATACAACAAGATAATACTTGAAAAACTGTTAGCATGGTACCTACCATAAACTAAGGATTCAGTAAATAGTAATAATCATTTATATCACCATCACTCAACAATCTGTGACCTGTGTTCTAAATCCACACAGATTTCCTGATAAATTCATGCTGGTTTGCATAGTAGATAGTGAGTCTTTTTTCATAATAAATTGGTTACATATTTTTTTCTCTGTGAATCTCTTCAGAGAAAGTTGATTTTTAAAACAACCGCTCTTGTGACCATAAATTCATGAGGACTGGGCTCTGGAAGAGATTACACCCATATGAACCTAAAGCTTCTTGAGGGTTCCTTCTTTGCATCTCCTAGCTACCAAAAGAATCACATGACAAGAGGATAAGGAACAACTTAAAATGTACAAGATACAATGGTAAAAACACGTGTTCATGTACATCTGCAGGATGAGTCCAAAAAGAGTGTGAATGATTTCACAAATGTGGACCAATTAATAGGGAAGTATACTTGAAAACACTAACACTCTAAAACCATTACTGCTACCATTAGCTTTTTGTAAATAGATTTCATAAATAGGGAAAAATGCAAAATAAAATACTGATAATCAAAAGAATGAAAATAAACTATAAAATTAAAATATGGAATGACAAATAAGGAACAATTATAAAAAAGTAAATATTAACTGAACAGCTGAACAAAATTCAAAGAAATACATTTATAGGAGTGAAACACATACATGTTATTATTTCTTCAACTGTATAGCAGGCCCCCAAAGATGACTACATCCTTCTCCCCAGAACCTGTGCATATGTTACCTTACAGAGCAAAAGGGAGTTTTAGAAGTTAAGGACACTGGAATGGGGAAGTTTTTTTAGATGATCCAGGTGAGCGCAATATTCATAAGAATCTGATAAGAGGAAAGTAAAAGGGATGATGTTAGAGAAGGCAATGTGACAAGAAAAAAAGGGAAGAAAGGCATTTGATGTGGGGCCAAGAGCCAAGAAATGAGGAAAGTCTCTAGAAGCTGGAAAAACAGAAAAAGTAGATTCCCCCCAAGAGCCTCCAGAAGAAATTAGTCTCATCAATAACTTGCTTTTAGGGCCATAAGATTCATTTCCAACATCTGATTTCCAGAAATATATGAGAATAAATTGGTGTTGTTTGAAGTTACCAAGTCTGTGGCAATTTGTTATAGCACGAAAAGAACACAAACCCTAAGAGAAATGATACCTATTTTTGGTCCATTTTAAATGGCAAAACTAGAAGGACTGTTACATGGCTGTGCAGTAGTCAGTAACAAATAGAATATAGACTTAGGAGAAAAATATTAAAGAGTTAGAAGTATTATTCAGCCAGGAAAAAAAAAAGACTGTGTTACATGAAGGATGTGAATAAATTAATTTTAGCTTCATTCAATACTAAACAAATTTTTTGAAGGATTAAACCATTATAGAAAGTTAGAATTAAAAAAAAAAAAACTTAAATAGAAATATCAGACAATCCAGTAATTCCACTTCTGGGTGTTTATCCAAAAAAAACAAAAACACTAATACGAAAAGATATCTGCATCCCTATGTTCACGCAGCATTATTTACAACAGTCAAGATAAAGATGCAACCTGTCTATCAATAATGAATGGATAAAGATGATGTGGTGTGGTGTGATACAGATTATTCATATATATAAAATATAAATATATTTAAATAATACAAATCCACATAATGAAATATTACTCAGCCATAAAAAAAAGAATGAAACCTTGCCACTTGTGACAATATGGATGGACCTAGAGGGTATTATGCTAAGTAAATAAGTCAGACAGAGAAAAACAAATACCATTTCACTTACATGTACTCTAAAAAACAAAACAAAACAAAACAGAAACAAACTCATAAACTGGTGGTTGCCAGAGGAGAGGGGTAGGGGGATGGGCAAAATATGGAAAGGGAATCAAAAGGTACAAACTTCTGGTTATAAAACAAATCAGTCACAAAGATATAAAGTACAGCATAGGAAATATTAGTCAATAATATAATAATTTTGCTGGTGACAGTAACTAGATATGTCATAGTGATCATTTGTAATATATACAAATGTCAAATCATTATGTTGTACACATAAAACTAATATAATATCGTATACAAACTATAGTTCAATAAAATAATAAATTAATAAATTAAAAGATTTTAAGTCATATGTAGTTTAGAGAAAAAGCTCTATTTTTATTTTTTTTAAAGATTTTATTTATTTGAGGGGGGAGACAGAGAGAGAGTGGGGGGGGCAGAAGGAGAGGGAGAAGCAGGCTCCCCACTGAGCAGGGAGCCCAACTCGAGGCACAATCCCAGGACCCTGAGATCATGACCTGAGCCAAAGGCAGATGTTTAACCAACTTAGCCACCCAGGCTCCCCAAAAAAGCTCTATTTTTAAATATGACTTCTCATGATATTTACAATCTCTATATTACTACTATTTCACCTTTATTTTACTCCAGATAATAAATGGGGTCTTACAAAATGATCAACATAAAGGAGAAAAGTATTTTCAACAAATGGTGCTGGCACAAGTGGACATCCAAATGTAAAAAAATGAATAAAAAAGACTTTATACCATTCATAAAAATTAACTCAAAAGGGATCACAGACCTAAATGCAAAACATAAACTATAAAACTCCTAGAGAATACACAGGAGAAAACCTAGATGACCTTGGGTATGGTGACAGCTTTTTAGATATAACACTAAAGGCACAATCTGTGAAAGAAATATTTTATAAACTGGACTGTACTGAAATTAAAAACTTTTGCTCTCTGAAAGACAATGTCAAGAGAAGAATAAGATAAGTCATACACTGGGAGAAAACATTTGAAAAACACACATCTGATAAAGGACTGTTATCCAAAACATAAAAAGATCTCTTAAATGTCAACAATAAGAAAAACAACCTGATTTAAATATTGTCAAAGACCTTAACAGACATTTCACCAAAGGAGATATACTGATGGAAAATAAGTACATGAAAAGATGCCCCATATCATATGTCTTCAGTGAAATGCAAAGTAAAACAACAATGAGATACCACTACACACTTATGAGACGGCCAAACTCCAGAACACTGACAACATCAAATGCTGACAAGGCTGTGGAGCAACAGGAACTCTCATTCATTGCTGATGGGAATACAAAATGGTGCAGCCACTTTAAAAGACAGTTTGGCAATTACTTACCAAAAAACTAAAGATACTCCTACCATAAGATCAAGCAATCACACTCCTTAGTATTTGGTCAAAGGAATTGAAAGCTTATGTCCACACAAAAGCCTGCACACAGATGTTTATATAACAGCTTTATTCATAATTGCCAAAACTTGGAAGCAACCAAGATGTCCTTTAGGAGGTGAATGGAAAAATAAACTATGGTTTATCCAGACAATGGAATATTATTCAGTCCTCAAATGAGCTACCAAGCCACAAAAAGACATGGAGGAAAATTAACTGCATATTATTAAGTCAAAGAAACCAATGTGAAAAGGCTACAGCATGTCTGATTCTAAATACATGACATTCTGGAAAAGGCAAAGCTATGGAGATAATAAGATCAGCAGTTGACAACAGTTGAGGATGGGGGCTGGAGGATAAATAACTAGAGATTTATTTATTTGAGAGAGAGAGCACGCATGTGCATGAGCTGGGGGGTGGGGGCAGAGGGAGAGAGAGAACCTCAAGCAGACTCCCTGCTGAGCAGGGAGCCCAACATGGGGCTCAATCCCAGGACCCTGAGATCATGACCTGAGCCAAAATTGAGAGTCAGCCACTTAACCAAATGAGACACCCAGGAGCCCCTAGAATGAAATGTAATTTAAACTAAGGACTTTGGGTGATAATGATGTGTCATTGTAACTTCATCAACTGTAACAAATGTTAACACTCTGGTGGGGGATATTGATAATGGGGGAGGATATGCATGTGTCAGGGCAGGGATATATGGAAAATCTCTGAACCTTTCCCTCAATTTTGCTGTGAAACTTAAACTATTCTAAAAAATAAAGTCTTTTTTTTTTTTTAAAGATTTTATTGATTTATTTGAGAGAGAGAGAGAGAAACAGCATGAGAGGGGAGAGGGTTAGAGGGAGAAGCAGGCTCCCTGCTGAGCCAGGAGCCCGATGTGGGACTCGATCCCAGGACTCCGGGATCATGACCCGAGCCGAAGGCAGTCGCCTAACCAACTGAGCCACCCAGGCACCCTAAAAAATAAAGTCTTAATATAAAAAAAAAAGAGGTATCTGTACACATTTATGAGAATGGCTCAAATAAAATATGGTGACCACACCAAATCCTGGCAAGGATGAGGAGAAACTGATCACTCATGCATTGCTGGTAGGAAACCTCATGGTTATCCCAGAGAAATTAAAACATGTTCACACAAAAACCCTTACATGAATGTTTGAAGCATCTTTATTTGTAATAGCCAAAAAATGGAAACAAACCAGATGTTCTTCAAAGGGTGAATGATGAGACCAAATATCCATACTGTTATGGGTTAAATTGTATCCTCTAAAAAGATATGTTCAAATCCTAACCCTAAGAACGTCAGAATGTGACCTTATTTGGAAATGGGGTTGTTGCAGATGTAATTAATTAAGATGAGGTCATACTGGAGTGGATGGGCCTTTAATTTCTATGAGTCGTGCGTGTCCTTGTAAGAAGAAACTCTGTATACTGAGAAGAGTATCCAGAACACTGTACAAAGATGGAGGCAGAGATTGAAGTGATGCCTCTATAAACCAAGGAATGCCTAGGTTTGCCAGCCATTAGAGAAGTTAGAAGGGAGGCACGGAACAGATTCTCCCTCAGAGCCATCAGAAGAAACCAGCCTGCCAACACTTCATTTCAGACTTTTGGTCTCCAGAACTATGAGGGAATAAATGCATTTTTTAAGCCACCAGGTTTGCAGTACTTTGTTATGGCTGCCCTAGGAAACTAACACCACACCATGGAATACTACTTAACAATAAAAAGGAATGAAAGTACCTGGATGAATTACAATGAATGTAAAAAGCCAATCTAAGAGATTGCATACAGTGTGATTCCATTTACATAACATTCTTCAAAAGACAAAATTGTAGAAATGGAGAACATACTAACAGTTGCCAGGAGTTAGGTAAAGGGTGTGAGATAGAAGGCAGTGTAGCTATAAAACTACAACATGAGGGACCCTTGCAATGATGGAAATGTTCTGTACCATTATTGTGTCAATGTCAATATCTGGATTATAATATTATATCATAGTTCTGCAAGATGCTACCACTGCGGAGAACTGAGTATAGGGTACATGGGACCTCTCTGTATTGATTCTTACAACTATATGTCAATCTATAATTGTCTGAAAATAAAAAATTTAATTAAAAATACCTATCACTGCTGCTGCATCACACTTCCTCTGATGAGGTGAGGTTTTTATAATCTCATATGCCTTGGGTTCCTAAATACTCTGTTTTAGGGATAGCCTTTTTTATTCTCCTTCCGTTCTAAATATCTATTGTAACTGTATCATATTGGCAATCAGTCATTCTGAGACACTATCCTAATACCAGGAATTAGGTTAAAATATACATTTCCTGGTTTTTAGTTTAGTGGTTTTGAAGAACAATGAGATTTGCTGGGGAGGTATATGTCCTGTTGTATAGCTCTAGTCCTACCTTTTTTTTAATCAACATGTCTAATCATGAAATTAATGAGCAACATTAGCTTCTAACAATTAATTTCATTGAGTTTAATGTGTAGTGATATAATTTCACATACATTAACATCTTGCTTTTGTTTAATAGTTACTTTTTTAAAAGTATTGCTATAATCACTATACCATATACTATACAATTATTTTTATGCTTATAATACCATAGAGCAAACAAGCTATACATACTACAGTAAGAAGAAAATTATAGAAAATAAATGATTGTATAACATAAGATATATATGAAGCTATAAATAAATTTAAAACATGGGGCGCCTGGGTGGCTCAGTCAGTTAAGGGTCTGCCTTTGGCTTAGGTCATGATCCCAGGGTCCTGGGATTGAGCCCTGCATCGGGCTCCCTGCTCAGCAGGGAGTCTGCTTCTCCCTCTCCCACTCCCCCTGCTTGTGTTCCTTCTCTCACTGTGTCTCTCTCTGTCAAATAAGTAAATAAAAATCCTTTAAAAAATAAATAAGTAAATTTAAAACATGGATGGGATCAGGACCTTTGCATGTGCAACTTACTTCCTATTACTGACTACTCTTTCCATGCATTTTTCACATGGAGGGGTCCTTCACATCTAGCAAGAAATGCCACTTTCTGTGAGACCCCTACCTATCTTAAGTAGGTGCTCCTCTATTATTCTTCTATCTGACCTCCTTATTTTATAGCATTTATCTCAATTGTTAATTTCTTATTTGTATCAGTGTACTCCACAGAAGTGTAAGCTTCACAAGACATGGGACAAAATATATCCTACCTTTCATTGTATTCACAGCACCTAACCTAACCAATAAATATTATTGAAATGAATTTCCTACTTAGGCAGGACATATTTTTTTGGAACACACATAATTTTTAAATCCTAAGACAAAAATAAAAGGTCCCTGAATTTGTAGATTAGAACAATACCCTAGATGGCTCAAGTCTTACCTTAACTATAAGCTAGCTGTGACATTTTGCAAGTCTCTTAAAATTTCGGGGCCCCAGATGTCATATAATTTGAAAGACAAGGAGGCTGAATCAAATGAGCTCTAAAGATTCTGCATGGCTCTAAGAGTTTTGATTCTATAACATATATTTTTAAGTATTAGGTGATAATGGCACAAAACAACACAAAATTGAATAATCATTCACTTTTTGAAAGTCAAGCCAAGCATTAAAACCAATAGTAATATTACTTGCTCTTCATGCCATTGAGTCATAAATAACATATGCTTGGCGTACTTTCCCATAAACTACTTTCTAATACAGCAGTCAAGGATCATAAATCAGGAGAAGATTGATATTATTTCCATTTGAATAAATATGCTTTAGAAGTAATGAGTAAAGTTATGTATACTAGAGTGCCACTCTGTGTTGTATTAAAATTATATCATTTCAAGTGGTTGGTTTTATTCCTTTTACTCTATTTTTTTTAAATATAATTCTACAACAGCTACATTTCAATTGAGACCTGCATCATTTATATAAGTTAAAACTCGACTCCTTAGTTTGAATTTAATGTCACATAAAAAACATTCTTTAAGTTTATTTTTCACTTTAGATTATTCAATTATAGGAATCAAAGCTATCAAGTGATTTCTTACATAATTTATTTTTTCCCTGTTACTATAAAATGTTTTAGAGCCATTTATGTTAAACTCAAATTTAAGGTTTTAACTTTAGCTCCTTATTATGTGTATTTCAACAGAACCACTAATGCTTTCTGTTAGGTAAAAATTCAGTATAATTGCAATAATTTAAGAGTGTAAATATCTAACTTATAGGATACTTTTAGCATTTGTTAAGAACTGTAGTTCTGTTTTATTGTTTTATTACTTCCAATTAACGGTATATGAAGCTAAAAAAGTATTGCCCAGTAAAAAAATTGTAAATCTATTTCTAAAACTAGATTAAAATTGCTTTCAATTATATAAGTGTATTTAAATATGTATGTAGATTTATACACATACATATACCAAAAAAAGGAAACGTTTATGAATTATTAAGAAACTGAAATGCACATTTGCACTAGAAAATAATTTCAAGTTATTTGTTTAGCAAAATATTTTAACATATAAGTCAAAGACAAACTTCAACCCTACTAATATCTAAATTAATGAGATTTCACAATTACTGCTTAGTTATATAAATGTACTTAACATTTTCAAGATTATGCCATGAAGCTAACAATAAAAACATCACAATAACAAAGGGTTAACAGAATTTGGGTTAAACAGGACTCATCCCCTGAACTGCTTGACACATCCCTTCTAACTTACTCTCCTAAGAACACTTAAAATAATAAACTCAAGCTGTAATTAAAAAGACATATGCTTTTGCGTCAGGAACTCATGCATTTTTTTAATCACTGACTAGGTATGTAATTGTAATTTTTTAAAATTCTCTAAGTCACACAGGTAAAATACAGGCAAATACACAAAAGGCAAAGTGAAGATAACATTCAATGTGGTAATATATAGAAAACATCCAGATGACATGGGGAACAGAGTAAGAACTCAATAAATGTTATTTCCCACATATCTACCACCCTTTAAGCCCCCCTCCTATACCCCCATTCTCATTTCCTGATAAATATAAATAGGTGTAGGAGAGTGGATCACATTTATTATGCAGATGAAGAGAGAGTCAAAGATTTGAGTCAAGAAAATATAGCAAAAAATCAAAGAATCTCACAATTTCTAGATTAAGATAACACTTAAAGATTGTCTCCTCCAACAACGTATAGTCAGACATGCTAGTGAGAGGGTCAGCCATCTAATGGTCTTTCTTTATACCCACCAAATTTTAAAACCGGAGTCATTTATAATATATGCATTTACAAAACTGTAAAAGGTAAAACTACCTGGTCATCTGTTAACATGTGAAGAAATTATTCCCAAACACAGAAAAGCAAAATATAATTATTTTTTGAATTTCATATGTGCAATGGTTGATAAATTTTATTTTTATGATCCAAATAGAATCTTCTGTTGATGCAATACTGAAATTTTCCGGATTTATTAAGGGAATGCCCAGAGCAACTCACATTTTCCTGTTCTCATCTTTAAAAAGCTCATAGATTCCAATATAATATTTAATGCCAAGTTATAATAAGGAGTCATAGTATAAGTGGGAGAGGTAGGCCCCTAATATTCTGAGCTGTGTAATAGAATAGATGGTGTTGCCATTCACTGAAATAAGGAATACTAAGAATGAACTACGTTGAATTGGGTTGAGCTGTATTGAGATTTTTAATTCAGTCTTAGACATGGGAAATTTAGGGTACTTCTAAGACATCCAAGCAGTCATGTTAAGTAGGCAATTGACCACATGTCCATTGAGTTCAGAGGGAAAATCTGAGCAAGAGTAATAAATGTGGGTCATCTTCAGGAAACCACCTAGAGAGAGAATACAGAGAGGGGAGTAAAAAAGCCTAGGGCCATTCCTCAAATAACTCCAAAATGGATTGGCTTAGTGGAGGAGAATGAGTTTATAAAGGAGTAGCCACAAAGACAGGCAAAAGATCCAGTCCCAAATACAAGGGAAAAGAAGAAACATGTAGTCAACAAAATCAGATACTGAGAGGAGGTCACGTAAAATACTTGTTAAACTTAGCAATGTATAGGTCACTGGAGATCTTACAGATATCTAGATATTCCAATGGTGATGGGGCAGAAGCTAGATATATGTGGGTTGAGAAGTAAGTGGGAGTTGAAGAAATGAGTGACTATAATTACTCTTAGAACAAGTATGACTGAAAAAACAGAAGACAAAGGCAGTTGGGGGAAAATATGAATACAGAAGGGTTATCTGGGGTAGAAATTGTTTTTAAGAGACAAGACATAAGCATATTTAAAAAGTGAGCACTGGACCCAATTAAGAAGAAAAGATGAACATAATATGCTAAATAATGTAAAATTTCTGAGAAAGTATGAGATGAGAAGGTACAAAAAACGGGCCCAAGAAGTAGACTTAGGACAAGGAGCAGTTTCTCTAAGGAAGCAAGTACAGAGAATGGGTACAAATGCAGTGGATGTGCATATCTAGTCATAGAAAATAACAGCATTGTCACCTGATGATTCTAATTTTTTCTGTAATGTAGAAGAGGTCCATCTGCTGTCTATAATGGGGGAGATGAGAGGATCAGAGACTTGAGAGAAGTGGGAATATTTGAGAAGTTACGTAGAAAGAGCAAGTATAGACCAGAGAAATCCGACACATCACAATTTCCTTAAGAATCTTGCTAAACCAAGCCAATTATGAGAGAATGATAGCAAGAAATTCATATGCTCCAGTCAGTAGAGAAACCATACTAGTTATACCTGTTGGAGATGCAAACAATAACCGAAGCCAAAATATAAATTTTAAATTATAGATCAAAATGTAAATGTTAAAACAGCAGCAAACATAATTAGTGAAAACAACAGTATCCCCACCCAAGTAAGAGGATCCAGTAGGATATTACAGATCCAGAAGTCAGCAAGAAAAATGACAGTAAGACAAAAAAGCCCAGCAAATCTTAAAGGGATTTTTACAAGTGAAGCAGATTGCTATTTTCTCTAAGTGTGTTTGCTTCCTTCTAACAGAGAGAAGCCGATTTTAGATAACACTGATCTGCCACTTTCTCAACAAGAAATGCCCAGTGAATCTGGTGGACACTGATGAGGGGAATAAAGACAACTTTTAACAGGATTTTTCAGAAAATAGTTCAAAGTGTTAAAACATTGAGACATGATCAGTACACTATATTGACAAAACCCAGATCATTTTTCCAGAGTCCTAGAAAGTAACTCAATGACATTAAGTTTTACACTTAAAATGAAATTTCAGCTTCTAGAAAATACATCCATGATAACATGTAACTGAAGTATTCTGTATAAAATTAAATCAATTAAACTTTCTTCCTGCAAATTATTTTTGTTTTACTCACTCAGACTTCTTTTCATAGGTCTTAGAAGATTCCTCAATTTTCTTCTCTAGCTCCAAGGCAGCCTCCTCCTTGTTTAAAAGCATCTGCTGTGTCTGCATAAGTTCCTCTGCTAAAGTTTTCAACCTAGAATGAACAGTTTCCTCATTATAAATCAGTAAGTTAGTTATATTCACTTCATGCACACACCCTGAGCATTCATACATCTAAGACGGTGATGTCCAAAACGGTAGCCACATGTAATTTAATTTAATTAAGATGAAATAAAATTTCAGTCCCTTAACTAAGGGACCATTAACCACATTTCAACTGCTAGACACATGTAGCTAGCGGCAATCTTATTGGACAGTCCAGAAAAGAATATTTCAATAATCACAGGTAGTATTTCAGGGCAGTCTAAGAGTCTGAGTCATTAAATAGAAAAAGAGAAACAGAAAATTAAAAAAGAAGGGATTTAAGCAAATAAATACCTGTACTGTCCCAGGAGGAGTGTATAGTGAAAAGACCATGGTTTTTGTTTTCTGACAAACATGTATTTACATTTTGGCTTTGCCACTTTTTACGAGATGCTGGGCAAGCTGCGTAAGCTCATTAAATCTATTTTCTCACTTGTAATTTGAGTGCAGTAATACCTGCTTCAACGCACTGTTTTGAGGATTATATAAACTAATGCATATATATTGACTGGCACTTAGTAGGTACTGAGTAAATGGTATTTAGTATTGTTTGCATATTTTATCTCATTTAATTCTCACAACAACCAATGAGATAGATACTATTATCCATATTTTAAAAAAAGAAAGTGAGGCTCAGTTGAATGGCAATTTAAATGGACAGTAAGCTACTTGTTTTCATATAGTATAATAATGCTTTACAGGTATTTTCCATATAGATATTAACAATTAAATACACGAAATTAATAGGTACATATAGATCAGATAATTTTTGGTTGCATAAAATGCACTTGGTCCTGAATAGAAATATTCCTACCACAAAACACACACAGCTATCATATCACATTAAAATTTTTATCTTTCAGCTAGTGCTGTCCTTTCTTTACTTGTTATTTTCACTCTGGAAAGGAAGAATGAGGTGAAAGCCAGAGTCCCCATCCACTGCTACAATGGGCAAGTTTAAACTACCTTAGACCCCATTCATCACTGGCACTTCTAGCAAAGTATATTAAAATCCAAACCTAATATTTTCTACTTCCTTTAGTAATCATTTAGCCTCCTGAAAAATATCACCTAAACTTTCAATGAGAAATTAAATTTGAGGCTTTTCATATGCTAAATTATTTGAGTACACATCAGCTCAATTGCAAGAAGAATGGGGGGATCCTTATGATTTCTTTTCAAATTCCTGATTTGTGCTATAACAACTTTAACTCAGAAAGAGAGAAACCTACCACAGCTTACTAGATTCTCTAAAGGCCTAGAAGAGCTAACAAAACTTCTGTTCCCTGGCAGGTCGGTTCTGTTAGCTAGAATTCACCACCTATTACACTTAGCAATGAAGGCCAGAAGGCCCAAGGAAGAAAGAAAGGACATTAAAAGTAAGGAAAGGAGGAGATGAGAGGGAACAGAAAAATAGTATTAGTCGCCCCTACTTTTTCTAGCTTCTGATCATGTCAAGAAATTGGTACGTCTTCTTGAGGCTTGACTGCCTTAGCTAGCACAAACAAAGCATAACTGATCTTTATGCAAAGTCTTCTTAAATTAAAAAGAAAAAACAACTAAGTAAATCTTTGAAATCAAACTTTTTAATATTTCTAAATCTCTAAAGATCCCTGGTTGTAAATTCAAAGAGGAAAAGACAAATGATTTAGAATAATGGAATTATGTGGGGAAAGTATTTTCTCTTCTTTACCACCATCCCCCTAAAAAAAAAAAAAACAAAAAAAAAAAACTGGAGCCAGTGAAGAGGAAAACACTCTCGTAATTACAGTTTATGTATAGATGACATAATACATGTTAGGATAGTTTGCAAATTTCAAAGTACTATTCACCATTGTTTGTACACAAATGTAATAGTAACAGTTCAAATGTCTTATTCTTTACATTTTTAAATTAAATATGTTACACTTAAATAATTTGATGGAAAACAGTTAAATGTCATGAGACTGCCTTAAAAAAACTCCATAAAACTAACATAAATACTTAACATTTACTGAATGCCAACCAGTTTTAAACACTTTATAAATAAGCGCTTAAATCCGTAACATTCTTATAAAAATATTATCTCCATCTACATATGAGAAACTGAGGCACAGAGATTAAGGGTCTTGTCCAAGGTCACAGAGCTGGTAAGTGGAAAAACATGTTAGAGCCCAGGCAGCTTAGATCCTGAGTCCATGAACTTAACAACTATTACCCCATTTTAGTAATTTCACCTCATAAAATTTATCTCATATATATGTTTCAACAAGTACACAAAGATATTTATTGAAAGACTGCTTGTAATCAGAATAACCAAAGGTGAACTCACTGTGATGCTGATGACCCTTAACCTTAACTTTTGTAAGTGCACCACACTTACAAAATCTCTTCCCAGACTCTGCACTTACTTTCATATTTGTATGTCACTATAGTTTTTCTTAAAGATGCCACACACACACACACACACACACACACACACACACAATTCTATAAGCTTCTGCCTCTATAAAACCTGTATCCACCCCTAGCAATAGGATAAAACTGGAAATAAATTCCCATCTATAAATAACTACATTAAATAAATTTTATTACATGTAAGCATTAAAACACTGTACACTATAAATATTTCATATATATTAAAAAAGAGGATAATGCAAAAAAGTATGCATAGAATAAGCCCATTTTAGTCAAGAAAACAATTTATATACATGGATATGCTTGTATATACATTCTGGAAAGATACACGCACTTTTTTCACCAGTTAACACAGGAAAGTACAAATGGGATCTATAAAAAGGAAAGCTTTGATTTCCACTGTACCCCCTTTTGTAAGATTTCATGGATTTTATCATCTGCAAGCATTAGCTGGATAATTTTTAAAGACTTAATGTTATTTAAAAACACAAAAGCCAAAAACAATTGTAGATAGTAATAAGTTTTCAGTACTTATATAGAAACTTTTCTATCCTCAAACCATTGGCCATCGTTACCTAAATCTTATAGCACTCTTGCAGAAATATAACTTCCTAAAAATCTATACATTATAAACTTCCAATACTGTCACAATCATTGTGACATTTGGGCTAATCAAAAAAATTAAAAAACAGAAAAGGGTTACAGTTGCCTCAAGTAATTTTTCTGACATCTCTTTTTCTCTATGACTGCAACATAAATTGAAGAAATAAAAATTTCTTATGATCTCTTTCTTAAAATATAATTGCAGCAGCATAGCAATTTATGGGTGACCTTCTATACCATGACACAAATCTTTATTAGCTTTCTCAAGATTAAACAGAAAATAGCTCCTAATCAACCAAACAAAAGTTATGAGTTTCTACTAAATATATTATCTCCTAACACACAACCTAATCCAACCCAACCAACAAATCCAGCTGCCTTCTTCTATGTGATTTCTTTGTGTCTCTTAATCACAATATCCTTTTAACATGTCACCTGCCTTCTAATAGTTTACATATTTCCAAATCTTTCCCAGTCACTCATTCAAACCAAACACCAAACTTGAACTAAGACTATAAATGACAACAGCAAAAACCAAACTTGATAAAACGACAGTCCTACTTAAAATGTGAGAGTACTGCATTATTTATTGTTCCATTGATTGACAAGGTTGATTCAGACAGCCTAATGGGTTAAATTGGCATCATTCCCTACAACAGGAGTAAGCAAACATTTTCTGTAAAGGTCTGGAAAATAAGTATTTTAGGCTTTGCCATCAAGAGACAAAATCAAGGCTATTATATAGGTACTAACATAACAAAGAGAAAACAAATACAAATATCTTATTGAAAAATTAAAAATATAATAATTGGGTACAATTCAGCGTAACACCGGTGTATTAATGAGGACAGAAATCTTTTGAAGGTAATAATTTTTCCCTTCATTGGGGTTCAAAGTTAGTGCTCATCATCAAAATCAAATGTAAATGTTCATCTGTTAAAGCAGATATATAATGAGATTTCATGTATTTCATCTTTGAAAGGATCTTTTCACATAGATACTGCCAAATATCAATAATAATCATAAGCATATGACTTTGAGTATATTTACAGCTTAGAAGGCATTTATAAAATGACATTGCATGCTTTTTAGCATGTCATTACATTGCAGACTCATCACTCCTAACTGAAAGTTAGGTGGGAACTCCTTAATTGCACAGTTGAATGGATTTTTGAAATGCCGAAATACTTGTACAGAGGTCCAAAACTCACTATTAGAAATATAGCTTGAGCTTAGAAAATACATCAGCTACAAATTTGGTGGGAATGGTAATGTTGCTTCATGTTTTAATGTTTGATGGCACAGGAAATACATACAATAGCCTGCCATTACCTGGGATTCAAGTAACATTAGTTATCATCTAAATGATTTTACTACAGTATAAATTCTGCATATAAGCACGTATTATCTTGTAATTTTAGGTTGAATATATTAGGAAAATATTCAAGTCTTTAGCACAAGCTAATTTTTCTGAAGCTTTTGGAATTCAGTGTTGAATAATGGCGGTTGAGGGAAATTCTGATTTAGAAAAATCTGTCTTGGCTCTGACCTCAAAAAAAAAAATAATAAAACTTTACTACTTCTAACTCATCAGAATCCTATGTGATAGGGCAAGTGGGGATATTCAATTTCAATTTTTGACAAAAAATTCATGGAACTGACGATGGTCAAGTCCTTGAGAGCAAATGAAGGCCATTACTGACATTATTAATTTAAGAACACATGATTAGATTCAAATTTTTCCATGAAGTGCCTCCTTATGAAAAATACAATGAATAATCATACCTGGTAAACACCTAACATTTTCAAAAGCTTTGTAAATTTGTTCAACTAAGCCTCTTTCTGATCCACACATTTTTAACACCATCATTTGTAACACTTCAGTTTGTACTGAATTAGTGTTTTCTCGATCTCTTTGAAAATATTCTTGTCTGTAGTTGAGCCACAAAAACTATTCCTAGAGAGTAATTCTTCAGTCACGTCAGACTTGGCATTGACTCCTCAAACAAACAACTGAGCAGTTTTGATCACACCTGCTGACTTATCAAGAGACAGGGAAAGCCATTTGAAATCATTTATTTTTTAAATTAACTAATGATGTAGCTCCCAATCTTCTCACTCTTCAAGCAAATGTTCTCACTGAAAGACTAACAGACATAAATAAGTTTATTTTCTCTAGACATATTTCCTATTTCCTTAGTTACCGTGGTGAAACACTAATTAATTCACCAGTGGTAAATGCCTTTCCCTGTTCAGATAACAAATGACCCACCCAGAAACTTATTTTGGTTGCATCCTCATTTTCGTATTTTTCTAAAGAAAGTCGGCTGTGCTGAGGTATTCCATTTAAAATTTTTTTAAAAGATTTTATTTATTTATTTAAGAGAGAGAGAAAGAGCATGAGCAGGAGCAGGGGGAGGGGCAGAGGGAGAGGGAAAAGCAGACTCCCCGCTGAGCAGAGAGCCCGAATAGGGGCTCAATCCCAGGACCCTGAGACCATGACCTGAGCCAAAGGCAGATGCTTAACTGACTGAGCCATCCAGGTGCCCCTCCATTTTAAATTTTATAATTTTTCTGACTAGTTCTCCTGCAAGTTGGTAATACTGAAATGAGTATTTAGACTGGTAATGTCAACATATATTGTTGACATTTTAGCACAGCCATAGTGTCATTGCATAATAAACACAATACTTTGCCATCTAATTAAATAACAAAATAATCCACACTCCACGGTGTCTTATCTTGATAAGCACCAAGTAATATACAGAATTGCTGAATCACTCTATCGTACACCTGAAACAAATATAACACTTATATGTTAATTACACTGGAATTAAAATCTTAAAAATTTTAAAAGGTGTAACATTCAAAATCTATTCTCTTTTTTGGTTTTGACATGATCAGCATGAGCTGATAACAAAAAGCCATTCAAATGCTGTAACAGAGCAGTATGTGCGGCACTCAAAATGCTACTGAGTTAGAACAATGTCACTAGGATCTGTAGTGCACTAAGCAGCAGTGTGATGTGAAGGGAATGCCATATATGGTCTCTGTCACAAATGCTCCACTCTGTCATTGTGGCAAGAAATCACCCATAGACCCACCCACAGACAATAGATAAATGAATGAGCATGGCCGTGTTCTAATAAACCTTTATTTATGTACTCTGATATTTAAACTTTACATTGTGTGTCACAAAATATGTTTCCGTTGATTTTTTTGAACTTAAAAATGTAAACAGTATTCTTAGCTTACAGACTCCACAAAAATAAGTAGCAAGCAGGATATGGCCCACAGCCTGCAGTTTGCTAATTCATATCCCATAAAATCCAAAAGAATTACTTTTCCACACAGATAATTACTATTCTTCAATTCTTATTTAGGGGCGCCTGGGTGGCCCAGTCGGTTAAGTGTCTGCCTTTTTCGGCTCAGGTCACAAACGGATGCCTCATCTATCCCAAATGTCAAAACCAATGTAATAAACACATATATTCTTCTAATGTTCAAAATTTTATAGATCTATCTTCTTCAAGTTATTCTGATGAGCTAAAATTACTGAGTCCCAAATTATTCAATTAAATAGTGATTAGATGAGAGGAAATATTTGCATATATAATCTTAATAAATGGATGATTAAAATCAATATAGTATCTTTTCTAGCATTTGGCAAAGAAGAGTGATTCAAAACAGAGGCAGATGGGGGAAGGGTGAGGAAGTGGAAGAAGAGAGGCTGTAGATCACAAAGACAAAAGAAACAACCTCAGATTGCAGCTTGAAGGTGATGCAACTTAAATGCATGTGTGATAGGAAGTGTAGAATCCTGGGTGTCCATGTTAGAAATTATCAGAGGCTGAGGAAGCAGCCCTGTACAACATCATGATCTACCATGAAAAAAAAAATTCCCATAAGTAGGAAATAAACAATTCTACAAATACTTGAGTTTAAGTCTTCTATATACCATACCTTCATAAATGTAGCTGATACAAATAATGAGAATATGATAAAATGCTTCATGGCACATAGTTAGATGGGTAAATGCAGTAACTTTGTCATTTAATATTATTATAACATCAGATTTCCATCAAGCCCTCTTTTGGATATAAATACTAGTTGTGTAATAACGTCAGAACCTCTTACATTTAGCTGTGAAAACTCTACATGGTACCATAAGCAGGAACCAAGAATAGAAATTATTAAATATATGAGTAAGTTTCTGCTAATAAAAATGACAATTTGTATGTTACATTTAGGAATTTAAAAAAAAGCCCCCTTCCCAAATTAAAAGGAGTCTTTTTATGAATAGCAAAGTGAAAGATATAACCTTAGGGAAAGGGCATCTACTTGAACTTCAAATACCTTACAATTTAACACTGACCCAGAAGTATGGCAGAGGAGAAGAAAAGACAGAGACAAAAAGGAATTCCCAGTAAGACTATTGTAAAAATGCTACTCTTTCTTGTTACTCTATACAACTTTTTTTTAAAGATTTTATTTATTGAGGGGGAGACGAACCATGAGAGATGATGGACTCTGAAAAACAAACTGAGGGTTCTAGAGGGGAGGGGGGTGGGGGGATGGGTTAGCCTGGTGATGGGTATTAAAGAGGGCACGTTCTGCATGGAGCACTGGGTGTTATGCACAAACAATGAATCATGGAACACTATATTAAAAACTAATGATGTAATGTATGGTGATTAACATAACAATAAAAAACTTTAAAAACAGAATTAGACCCTAAAAAAAAAAAATATTTTATTTATTTATTTGTCAGAGAGAGAAAGAGAGCACAAGCAGGGGGAGAGGCAGAGGGAGAAAGCAGGCTTCCCGCTGAGCAGGGAGCCCGATGTGGGGCTCTATCCCAGGACCCTGGGATCATGACCTGAGCGAAAGGCAGATGCTTAACCGATTGAGCCACCCAGGCGTCCTGACACTATACAACTTGAGGAATACAAACTCATTAGAAAAGTTTAACAAAAAGACATTCTTTAAATATGAAAGATACTTATTCAAGTAGAGCAGCAGTCCTTAGCCATTTTGGGTCGAAGGCCTCTGAAAATTTGTAGGAACCTGCCACCAGAAAGTAACACACACATTTCTACACACAATTTTACTGGGTTTATGGTACAGATTTTCAATCCTGTCCACACGATAAAGTCACCTGGAAAGCTTACAAAAAATCCCCATGCCTAGACCATGCCCTCACAAAACTTGATTTAATTGGTTTGGGTTAGGTCCCAGACATCAGCATTTTTTAAAGCTTCTTTACTGATCCTAACATAAAGCCAGAGAGGAGGACATCTACTATTCAAAAACTCTCTGAAATCTCTCCAGAAAACCCTCTTCATTCACTTGCTTATTCAACAAAGATGTTAATTAATCATCTGTAACATCCAACATTTAGCCAAAAATTCTGAAGAGTCCAAGAGAAATGTAGTCCAGTTTTTTTCTCTGTTTCACAGTCACTACGAATCAGCAGTCTGGCAGAGTGCCAGCATGACTTGCATTATTAGAAGAATCCTCCAGGAGTCAAATACTAATGATTCTCACTTCCAAACTAATGTACCCTTTCACAAAGGACAGGGTCACCAGATCACTGAAATAAACATAAAGGAATGCAAAACAAACAAACAGTTTTGAAGTTTTCCTATACTATTTCTTATTACAGCTCTTAAATGGGTTCAGGAAAAACATAGAACATGGGGAAGCACAGGCCATAAAACATTGGCATTTTCAAAAAACGCTTTTGAGAGTGTTCTATTCTAAAACTATATACAGCAATGTGATTGGGGAACAAATGTTTAGTGAAAGGATAGGAAGTGACACAATGGGAGTAAAAACAAATAGCTAATATTCTGGAGTGAGTCATGCTACAATAAAACTGCAAAGATGAGAGAAATAAAACCGCATTTATTTAACATTATTATAAACATTGGCCCCAACAAGCTTCCCTACTCACCTCATAAAATTTACCTCCGTTCCGACATATCATCTACATGTATACAGACATATATATGTACTACTTTTTTATTAATAGACTCATTTCATAAATATTACTGTATAACTTGCTTTTGCCTTTTATTGTATACTTTAAAGATCTTTCCATAAAAGCATATATATATAAACCTACCTTTACTCTATTTAAAATAGAGTAAAACCTGCATAATCTAGATAAATTGTGGATATAGTAAGGATATACCATAATTCAACCAACCCCTCATAGATGAATATTTAGGGTGTTTCCAGTATTTTGCCAAAACAAAATGACTGTTTTAAGACCTTTATAATCCTTGGCCTCTATCGAAATTAATATCATATATATTAAAATGTGGTTTCTCAGAAATCCACATTCATATACAGATATTAAAATCTATACTGTACACCCGAAACTAATATAACACTGTATGTTAACCAAAAAAAACAACTAATCTATGAATTTTGAAATATTTTTGTTTTTACCAAATTTAATAATTAATGAAAGTGACATAATATAGCTTGTAACATAATTTTCTTTTCATATTTAGGAACAAACAAAAAGTTTGCAGACCTCAAGTATTTCCAAAAGCCCATGAAAAACTAAGCATTGCACTTGGAGTCCACCCCAAGCAGTAATTAAAAAAAAAAACAACAAAACCAGCACCTAGAACTTGCTACGTGCTTAGAATGCTATTCTAAGTATTCTACATTTATTCATGCATGTAAGCTTTACAACAACACTATGATTTGGGGGCCATTATTATTACCATTTTATTTTTGAGGAAAATGACACATAAAGGGACTAAGTAATGTGTCCAGTTTCACAGAGGTAATGTCATACTGAAAGGATTCAGAACCAGGCAATCCACCATGTTACACTTGTACATAGATCTTTGCTTACCTATCGGCTAAAGTTCTAGAAGTAAAATTTCAACTCAAAGTGTATAAGCAAGTACAATTTTGATGTATGTTGCAAAATTATCCTCCCAAGAAGCTTACACTAATTTACCTTTCTGCCAAGACTTTATAAGAGGGCTTATTTCTCTATACCCTCCATATACCCAAGAAGCTTACACTAATTTACCTTTCTGCCAAGACTTTATAAGAGGGCTTATTTCTCTATACCCTCCATACCATCTCTATACCCTCCAGTGGGTATTATCAAATTATTTCATCCTTGCCAATCTTCCTTTTTAAAAATGGATATTTCTTTATTGTTACAGGACTATTGGTCATTTGTATTTATTTTTCCAAAGCTACCTATCTGTTCATTTGTTTCATTCATTTCTATTGGATATAATGTTTCAGTACATTCAACAACAAAATTGATAAATTAATGCCTCAAGAAAGAAATTAGTTTAACTTTAAAGCACTAATATTATGGTAAAAGGAAAGCAAGACTTGGTATCATATTAAATATATACATATGTGTGTATATATATATAAATTTTTAATGGTATTATCTTAGATTATTTTAACAGTGCCAATAAACACACTGTATAACTCATTCTTAGAATAAAATTCTCGAGGGAAACCTGCTCTTCAACTCCTATCCTATTTAGACACTGTTCAGTGAAATGTAGCTAAAGTTTTGCCTCAGTAAGATGTAAGCAATTAAATTTTCTATCACATTATCAAAGATTTATTATCCTTAATTTATTACATTTTTTTCATTGCTTCATCACCATAATTAAGAAATGACTTATGCGCATAACTAGTTTTGTTCTCATTATACCTTGAAAAGCAATAAAACAAATTATTCTTTGGTCACAAAATCTCTTATTTTACATAAGCTTTAACAGGTAGCTATTTTTAATTTTACCATATTATACTCCAATATTTCTATGCTCATTCTTTCTTGGTGTTTTTTAAAACAAATTGATGGATTTTAGCATCCATTAAGGTATTAACCCTTGCAACCTTAAATATACAGTAAATATATTCTGATGAATAAATGAATAAATTACTTGGGACCAATACAATGATCAAAAAAACAGGAGTAATTTATGTCATATTCCTTCACCAAGCAGCACAGGAATCAATAAATGAAACTTGTCACTGTACAAGAATTAAGAAACTCTACTATCTATTTTGTACCATAAATCCAACTCTATTGTTTACAGCAGAATTTCTCAACCTTGGCACTATTAACATTTTCACCAGATAATTCTTTGTTGTAGGCAGCTGTCCTATGCACTGTAGGATATTTAGCAGCATCCATGGCCTCTACCCACGAGTTACCAGCTGTACCTTCCCACCTGACAAACAAAAACGTCTCCAGATATTGTCAAATGTTCCCTGAGGACAAAAATCACCCAGGGTGAGGACCACTGGTTTAAAGATAGCTAACATTATACGTGTATATCTAAATCCAAAGTGAGACTTCTGTGAAGAACTTCAAAACTTGGGAATAGCTTCAAGAATCCCAATATGGTTGCTAGAAAAACCTCCCTAATTCAGTGTACTCCCATGCCTCCCTTCCACTCAACAGTCAAACCACCGTAACTTTTAAGCCTTCATTTTGTTCAGGTGATTCAACAAGAATTTGTCAGTTTCTTCTGTCCCACCTGCCCAACTTTAAAGTTATCAAACCCCTTTCCAAGAGCTAGTTGTAGCTCTCCTACCACTCAGTTAATCATTTGTAACACCACAATATTACTGAACAATAGAAAGGAGATTGCTAAATTATATTAGATGGGGACTTTTGGCTGAGTCTTTGAGGTAAAGTGCCAACAGGTCAGATGATACTACATGTCCAATATTGAAGACAAATGAGTGCATAATCATTCCTAGCCGTGGTTCTGACCCAGAAGACAAGTATATACAGTGCTTATTAATAAATGTTTCTTTGTGTTGCTCCTAAAAAAAAATCAAGGGATGAATTAAATATCTATTTATTTGAAAGAGAAAGAGTGTGAGAGCATGAACAGGGGGGAAGTGCAGAGGGAGAAACAGCTCCCCACTGAGCAGGGAGCCCAGTACGGGGCTCGATCCCAAGACCCTGGGCTCATGACCCAGCTGAACACAGACGCTTAACCAGCTGAGCCACCCAGGGACCCCTGAGTTAAATATTTAAAAGTAGAGTGCCTTAACTATGCTTTCCTGTCTTTCTTTCTTTCTTTTTTTTTTTTTTTTAAGATTTCATCTATTTATTGGATAGAGCACAAGCAGGGGGAGCTGCAAGCAGAGGGAGAGGGAGAAGCAGGTCCCCCTCCTTGCCCCGCACAGCAGGGAGCCCACATGGGGCTCGAACTCAGGACTCTGGGATCATGATCTGAGCTGAAGGCAGATGCTTAACTGACTGAGCCACCCAGGCATCCCATTAACTACGTTTTCTAAATTTAAAAATATACTATTAATAGCCTCTAATACTTGAAAAGACTTAAAAACACATTAGGATTTCTCAAAACTCCTTTAAAATATTAGGCAACAATAACAAGGTGAAGAACTAATTTATTTAAAAGCATATAACAGAAGGCATCCCTGCTTAAAGAGAAAAGAATTCAATTAAAAGTCAAATTTTTATACTAAATACTTCTGACACCTATGAGTTTCTTCTTTACCACTCTGTCTTCTCATTTCCAAAATGGTTCTGCCAGAAAGTTTTGAGTATTGAATGGGAAATAAATAAATAAGTAACTTTTGAAAAGAATGAACCAATATTCCAATATAAGTAACTGGGCAAGTGACTATAACATCATGCAGAATTTTGATTTTCAGAATTACCAAAATTAGGAATCACAATGAATAAAGTTAATATATTTTTCAAAACATTTCTTTCTGACCAAACAACAATCAGTTCATTTTTAATTTACTTTTCATTACTTGGAAAAAATAAAGATTGGAATTTTAAATCTGATAAAGTAAAACTATAAATAATAACACTAATATTTAAACTGTTCAGATTTTCTAAATACTTACATTACTTGTAAACTTTCTGCTGTTAAATTATTCCACATAATTTCATTTGCCTGAAGATTTTCATTTTCTTCTAGTAAGGAAGTATCAAACTCAATTTCTTGCTCTTTAGCAGCCGTTGTTCTAATAAAGCATGCCAAATAATTTTGATCAATATGAATATACTATCATAATATATCTTAGTATACACCAAAGGCAGAATATGTGTAATCCAAAATTATGTTCACAAAATAGAGTAAATACAAATAGAATAAATCAAATTAAACCCCAGGCACCAAGATCTAGTCACATAATTTCAGCCTTAATTTCACTTGTAGAATATGAATATTAACCTGTTTTATTACTGTCACAATGGTAATGAATATGCATGGATAAATAATTGATGCATCATAAATTTAATATACATATAGTCATAGTATTATCATTATACAAATGTTGAAAAAATATATAACTTCATGGATTAAATACAGGTTTAAGCAATGATACAGTAACAACCGACAAATTTTTAAAGATAATTATATAAATTAAATAGTTATCACTGAGAAAGAACTTTAAAAATAATTAAAAGCAGATAAATTAATCAGTAATATCGTATGTCCTAACAAGCTCTTCAATACCTTATTTTAATTTAGCTAAATACTATATGGTAGAAAAAATAATACTGTCACAAATACTGAAAGAAGAATGAAAATATTATACATACCTGTGAACATCTATGAAATTATTATATTCTGTGCTAGGGTCTATCTGTTCAACCGACATTTGAATCTCCTTATGGACATTCACTATTTCCTCTGTAACAAGACTGGTTATCTGGCTGTATTCATCAAATATACCTTTTCTGAAAACAAAAATAAAATTTTACAACATTTTTAAGTTTTCAAGAGAAACACAGGCCGAAAAAGGATTCAGAACAATAAACGTAAGAAATATAATACCAGTATCTATAGATGGTGATTTTATGCACCACCTTATTTCATATACCTGGATAGTAAAGGGATTATACAAAGGCACAGATTAACAAGTTACATTTGATATAATATAATAATTGCAAATGATCTAGAATAAGGCATTACCTTTTCCAACATGTATTTGACGTGTTCAAAATGTAAGGTCAGGTTGATCACTTTCTATTTCTAAAGACTGAACACAGAAATGTTCAATTCCAGCACATGGAACTGTGGATCAATTCCCGTCTCTTTAATGTTTCTCTCCAGTGGCTGCTACTTCCTCAAATGTCCTACCTCTTGGTTTTCTCTTGCTCCTGGGCCCCTGCTCTTTCCTCTATACTTAATTAGAAAGTTCAACTGGTTCTATACCTTCAGTGACATCTAGATCTTCTCCTGACCTCCAGTCAGCAGGAAAAATGTCATAAAACCTATTAGCTTTATCTAATGAATACAAAAGGAAAAACTATGCTGTAGCAAAGACCTGATCTCCAACTAAAGAATGCTATGCTGTCAAAACATACACTGGTCAAAAGCGGCCTCAACAATGAGTGTGGACAGACAGGGTTATCTTGCCTTTTCCCAAATAAATATAAGGCATAGTTTGCTTTTCTTTTCCAAAATCATTACTCATAAAAAACTATTACTTACAAAATCTCTCTTGTTTACTATTCTCCCAAAAGCCAAATACTGTTTGGGTTTAAAAAAAAAAAAAAAAAAAAGATTCAAACTGCTTCAGGCAATGCTAATTTGAAATGATTACAGAAATCACCTGACAAAATTTAAAGAAAAGGGGAAGGCAGAGAAATTTAAAACAGGTTTAGTAAATATCCCTGGGGTTCTGAATATCTGAGTATCCCTGAAAGTACTGAATGATATTAATGTAAATGACCCCATCTAGATAACTCTCATAAAGCAATATCATAATATGATGTGGAGATGATTATTAATATCCACCTTTAGGACAAATAGAATTTTAAAAAACGAATTCTCCTAATGTTGTTAAATAAATGTGACATGGAATTCAATTTCAGTGAAATCATCATGCTTGAATATTTTAAATGCTAGATCTAAAATAATTTACTGTTAAAGATAATATGCTACAGGAAACTACTATGTCTCAAAAAGACATCTAGTGATGATGAAGATGCCATTATTGAGGATTCATGTGAAGAATTTGAAAAAATAATGACAAATGAAATGAGAATAGGAAAGGAAGTATTTCTGAATCAACAATATGTAATTTAAAGTAGACATAACTATGGGGTGCCTGGGTGGCTCAGTACGTTAAAAATCTGACTCTTGATTTCAGCTCAGGTCATGATCTCAGGGTCCTGAGATGGAGCCCCGTGTGGGGCTTAGCAGGGAATCTACTTGAGATTCTCTGTCTCTCTCTCCCCTGCCCCTCCCCACTCATGTACTCATATGCTCTCTCTCTCTCTCTCTCTCTCAATAAATCTTTAAAAATTAATAAAAAATAAAGTATATACAAATTCATACATTAAATATTTTAGGTAGATATTTTATCAATACCATTAGAAGTTTACATATTCAAGTCAACTAAAAACACTTTTTTATCTTTTTACTGGGAAAATGGGAGATCACCTAAACCAGCTAACGAAGCAGGTGAAGTCTACCAAAGCATGGCTTATCTTTTTCTGTTGTCTTATATTGATGTCTATGGTAAACATGTATGCTTTTGACATATTGCCCAAAGTATATTGTTAGCTTCTTGAAGGCAAAAATTGTGGCCAAATCACAGGCAGTGTGTTTTACATACAGGAGAACTTCAATAAACATTTGTTGATTTTAACCTCACACAATAAAAGCTGGCAGATAAACCTTCAAAAAATTCTTTCCTTTGATGGAGCTAGAGCTCTCTAATACTAAGTGAAGTAAGTCAATCAGAGAAAGACAGATACCATATGATTTCACCCATGTGTAGAATTTAAGAAACAACAACAAATAAAATGAGCAAAAGGAAAAAGAGAGAGAGAGAAACCAAGAAACAGACTCTAAGAGAACAAACTGATGGTTACCAGAGAGGAGGTGGTAGATTGATGGGTGAAATAGATAAAGGGGATCAAGAATACACTTATCACAATGGGCACAGGGTAATGTATAGAACTGCTGAGTCACTACATTGTACACCTAAAACTAATATCACACTGGAATTAAAATTAAAAACTTAAAAAAATGATTTCCTTTGGACTTCTCAGTTGCTCAATATTTAAACACAACCGTCTGAAGATAGATATTCACTTAACACTTGTCAACTAGTGATTTTTTTTTTTAACCTAAATTTCCAGCTAATGGGAGTAGAATAAAAACACACAAAAAGAAGGACCATTCTTAGGGCTAGCTGGAGGATTTAGAAGATGATAATAAGCTGAATGGACACCAGAAGTGAAAATCAAGAAGGACCAAGGTAAAACAGATCTGAAATACACATTGGGCTGGATCAATAATGAAGTTCACAAAACATAGACAACCTCTATCCAAAAGCTTACCTAGGAGAGAAAATAACATTAATTCAATTAAATTAAAATGCCAAATAGGAAATGGAACTTACAGTGCTTTTATCATTTCTTCTTGCATCTTTTGTAAGGAGTCCAGAAGCAAAGGAAGTGTGGTGTCATAATACTGATTCTGATGAAGCTGTGCCCCTTTCAATGCCAATACATACTGATTATGCAACATATGAAGTTTCATTGTCGCTTTGTCATATCGTTCCTTGGCCTTTTCGGTTTCTTTCCCTGAAGAAAACATTGAAGAACATTAACAAAGAGATAAAGAAACTTTATCTTCTCTATATGCAAACTGAGTGACCACCATTTTATATCTCACACATTTTATGAATACTCAACAAAATTTTATTGAACATATACTATATGCTCAGCTCTGTGCAAAGTACTACTTATTTGCCAGTACTGTGCACACAGGCTGCTACGAAGGAGGCATAAATTACAGTAAATGTATGGTGAATGTAAGTTAATGTACAATTTTTTATAAAATTATACAGAAAAATAATCCTCATTTTCAAGAAGCTCACACCAAATTGGAACAACAACGCATATAGACTGTATAACCAAGGAAACAAGAAAGTTTATAAATAATGTTAAATTTTGAGGTCTGTATTTGAGGTATCAATAAAGACAAGGGGAGTCAGAGGAAGCTTTGTAGAAAAAACAAACATGGGGCATGTCCAGGCAGGTATAAGAAAGGCAGAACAGACAATAATTCCTCCCTTTCTGCCTGTCTTCCTTTCATTCACTGAATTTTATTAACTGATCACCACCAGAACTATGCTAAACATTAGTAATTCAGTACCTAGCAAAACCAAGTCCTCGACATAGAGCCCCTGGTCTGGTGAATTGGAATAGTGAGGGGAAATACGGAGAGAATAAGCAAAATTACATAGGCAAGCAAAGAAATAAGCTCAAAGAGAATAAGTTTTAAGGAAGTGAAGGCAATATGTCTATAGAGGTAGGGCAATTTTAGGTTGTGAATAATTTGAAAATCAAGCAGAGAAATTTAAACTTGATATGGGAGAAGTCCAGAAGATATTGATAATATTATGAACTAAAACTTTTGGGGGTGACTTTACTAAAATCACTCAGAAAATATTTACAGATTGACAATATAAATGAATATATAAATAAAATTTTTAAGCAGGTCTTCAATTTTTGGTGCAAACCAAACAAATATTTCTTGTCAATTATTTAGATTTAGGGATTAAACTTTTCAAAATATTTATTAATTTTTGCCCTTTTCCCAAGGAGAATCCTCCAAATGAATCTTTTCCCAAAAATAGATGTATTTTGAGAATTTTTGATACCACAGGCTCTCCTCTGCTGCCACTCTGTTTCAGCCTCGCAAGCATCTGAGTATTCCCTATAGGTAGGAGTTGGAAAAGCATTCCCTGTTGCAGGATGTCCCTAGCCCAGGGCCAAAAGGAGAAAAAGTCAGTGTTTTTGTGGAGAGGGGAGACTGCAGATCCTCAGACATGCACTGGCAGAGCAACAGAATAAGAACAGTTCCCTTGCTTTTCTCATCTCCCCTCCAATTCTCAGGCATAGGAACCACATCTAGCTCACCAGCTAGGCAATCTTTCCGGCACACTGGTAGATCTCTGCTACCTACAAATTATAGTGGTTCCAAGTACTAGAACCACCACTGACTTCTAGGTAGCTGCACGTAATTATTTTACAGAGCATAATTCTCTAGCCATAGTCCATGAGCTGGTTCCTGCACATGAGGATATTACTAATTACCCAAGTTATTTGCAAACTGCTGCCCTAGATAACCTATTTTGCTTTATAACATAAAGAACTTCTCAAGGAGAAAATATTTTAATCACCAGAGTATCTTTTCTAACCCTTCTCATTGCTGTCTGGAAACAGGTTCTAATACCAGACTGGGAGGATGAGAGTAAATATATTAATTCAGTTCCGAGCTGAAGGGATCAGAAAAAAATAACATTGAGCCACTACAGAAGTAGATTTTCTCACTTTTTGATTACAGCTCACAGGATAATATATTTTACGTCATGAGCCAAAACCATATACATTTTTAAATATATAATTGAAATAAACTCGTGAAAGGCATCCTTACTATCCTTACTATGAATGATGCCCTGTGATTTTTAAAAGATTCTATTATATTTGATTTTCAATTTTTTTAAATCTTCATTGAAAAACCAGTAAATTTTTTTGCCTCAGTTAATATAAATCCCTAGAGAAATTTTTACTCATCCTGTATGGCACTAGGGATAATCTTTTTAACTTCACAATTATAAATCACTTCAATAATACTAATCATGAATGATTTTTAAGATTCTCAGGAACACATTCTCCTACATGTTCAATCACTATAATAGTTCTTTACATAGAATACTATATTTATTGACATAAATATTGCTACTTGGCATCCTTCAAAAAATGTCCCTGAGAGCCAATGCAGTTGACACATCTATGGCCAGCCTCAGAGCCTCCCTCTAAAATAACAACCCCTTTTTCTCCCTATCCACACAAGTCAGGACGAGACTCTTATATGAAACTAATACCCAAGAGCCAAAGCACATACCCGACCAAATTGAAATCAATGTTTTGGCTGGGAGCCAAATCACAGTAATGTCTGAATGAGAAAGAGAAGTTCACAAACACCTGCTTCAGAAGCCTCCAGAGCAGCCCTTTCGAGGCCTTTTTGTGTTGTTGTTCTTTTTTTTAATTTCATTCATTTTTAAGCTAGTTTAAGGATATGTTAGGAAAATTTGGCAAATTCTGACAGGAGTTCAAAAAGTCATATACAATTACACAGACAAATTGATCCCAAGTAATAAAGAAGTTTTCTAGAGTCTACATGTTGATAAGAAGAAAATAAGGCAAGCATTTACCAGGCAAGAATATTTAAGTACTGTGTTCTAATTTGTTAATTTTTATTATAAATTCAAAATTATAATTACATAGTAAATTCAATTAATTCCATATTTTATGTCACTTTTTAAAAAATATTACTTTTTATATGAACCCTATTATTCCTAATTAATTACTTGGATTTTTTAGTGTAACTTCAGGAGTCAGGCTCTCCACATAAACATTTTCATGGAGACATTTAAACCACCCATCTGTCCTCCTATTTGCACAGATTTTTAAACTGCACACTATCTATCTGTCTTTCTAGCTGGTGAAAAATGAGGCACTAAAATACAACATCTAGCTAAGATTTCGTAATTTAAAATAACATTAGAAAAGCTAAGAATTCTCACTTTTTTTCTTTATCATATCTAGTCTATGACAAACAACCTGAAAAAAACTGTTACAACCAAAATGAATTATCAACAGCTTATCAGTGATCATTAACACAATTTAGAAAAAATTAAATGCCTTTGAAAACATCCAAGTCAGAATTCATTACATTAAAATACTACTACTAATAATAATAAAGTCTTTAAAAAGAGCTTTGGGTCTAAAACTGAATTTGGGTGTATCTCTTAGTAGGTTTTTGGTTTGTTTGCTTTTGGACTCTATAGCTCACACACACTTGTGCACTGGGTTATAAGGTGTACTTGTATATGCACACAACTGATCAACCTATCTATATTTCCCTCCTACCCTCCTTCCTCTGTAGAAATGAACAAAAAGTTTCAAAAACATGCTCACTTGCCATGATTTGGAAAGGGATTCTATTATTTTTTCCTGATTTGCTTTAAAATAATTATTTAGGTCCCATAAAAACTATATAAGTAAATTCAAGAAATAGTAATACTCTGTGAAAACCAGTTACAAATAATTTTTTTTCAATTTTATTCACTTCCTAAAATATGTTGCAAAAAACTACCTAACATGATTCTTGCCACATAGCTTCTTGGTACAGAATATTTCACATCACTATTACCCTTTCTTAACTTTTAAATAACGATATTTGAGCTTAAAATTAATGTGAAGTATGCAGAGCAAGTAGATTTTTATTGACAGACACAGAATTATACCTCTGTTGCCATATGACTTTTTTTAATGATGAGAGGCATCAAAGTAGGGCATGAAGGTGTCCTATGTGTCAATTAACAGGGAGGAAAACATCCAATTTTTCCTCCTCCACATAATGAATTTCACAAAGAGACTGAATTATAGTTCTTTTGCCACCACTTGTTGACAAATCTGTTTAATGTTTGTAATAAGAGTGTATATACAACACGTCATGCCATAAACAATATATGAAGCTAGCAAAACTCAGTTAGGTTAAGTTTGACATTTACAAGAGACAGGCAAGACTACTCATTAAGCTAGTCTAGAAAGTCAAGTATTTTTTATTATAAACTTCGGAAGTGTTTACCATTTGTTAAATATTATGGTGGAAAGCCTCCCAATAGTAAATGAGAAGTGATTATTTTCAAAAAGTAAAATGCCTGCAAGAAGACTCTGCTTTCATTTGGGTAACTGAACATTCTACCATCTTACATTGTTCCTTCCTTTCAAAACATTCCTCCTCAACTATATAATTTCTACTTATTACTCTCAGCAAGAAGAAAATGAACAAGAATTCATCCTAATTTATGAGTTACTTGGGCCAAATGTCCACATGTGTTTTTTTCACATGAAAGTTAAAATTCAAGTATGACATGTGGGAACAATGAATGAGCTACCCATTTATTCAGTGCTATTCAGACAAAAGCAGAGTTAAGAAGTAGGTTTTTTCTCAGCTTCTCCTTTGATCAGATGTGCAACCCAAGCAAATCTTATAACCTAAATTTTATCTTCTAATTTCCAATCCTGGGAGTTAAATTATCTGCCCTTATCAACTCACTGGGTTGTGGATGGAGACTGAATGGCAAAAAACTCAAAATGCAACAGCAAAGGCTAAAGAAGACACAGAATTTGGAGAGCTGGAAAAAACCTTTTGATCATAATGCTCCTATAAAGCATTAAAAACTACACTAGGTATATCCATACTGTGCTATTTTTAATAAATTTCGTGGCATATGAAAAAATTGATATATCAATCAAGAAATATTTACTAGATGTGTTATGAGTTCTAAACTGTTCAAGGAACTAAAAGAGTTATATTTTATTTAAAAATTGAGCAAAATACCTTTAAAGAGTAAGCTCTCTAACTCTGTGCAATATCATTTCCTTGCATATAGTGATTGCTAGATTCAACTGACCAACAATCTTTTAATAACCTATAAATTGAATGGTATACCATGCTCAAATCTATAGTCTATAATGTAACAAAGCTGTGAAGGGGAGGGTTCTGGGTAGCTGCGATGAAGCAACAGCATAATTCTGAGTTTCCCACATAGCATCTGAAAATTTAATGAAAAGCAAAAAGAAAAATAAATAAGTCCACATCCTCAGCATAATAGGGAGAGAATGTCCAAAGTTTAAATTGTCTATGAATAGAAAAATAAGCACCAAATCTCTGTAAAATCTCTCACCCTCCCACTGCAAGCCTCCTTGGACACCAAGGGCTGTTCTGAAAAAAAAGAAGGAAAAAGAGAAAAGCTAGCAGTGTACTTAAGACTGATCTAAAACCATCATCAGAAGAAAGTTCATTCCACACGTGAACAATACTGGAAAAGCATAATGGTAGATCACAGCACTGACTGCAAAAAAGGGAACTAAAAGTGTGTGTGAAGGCAAGGGAAACAGTCTTAGAGAGGTAATACACCAGGGGCAGAAATGGTTAAAATGAAGGAACTTTGGTGGCGCCTGGGTGGCTCAGTCGTTAGGTGTCTGCCTTTGGCCCGGGTCGTGATCCCAGGGTCCTGGAATCGAGCCCCACATCGGGCTCCCTGCTCCACAGGAAGCCTGCTTCTCCCTCTCCCACTCCCCCTGCTTGTGTTCCCTCTCTCACTGCGTCCCTCTCTGTCAAATAAATAAATAAATAAATAAATAAATCTTTAAAAAAAAAAAAATGAAGGAACTTTGGAAACTCTGAAGGAAAAAAGAAGCAAGAGAGAAAACAAATCCTGCAGGGAAAAAAATGAAAATAAAAATAGATAAATAAGGGGTGCCTAGGTGGTTTAGTCGGTTAAGCATCTGCCTTTGGCTCCGGTCATGATCCCAGGGTACTGGGATCAAGCCCTGCATTGGCTCCCTGATCAGAGGGGAGCCTGCTTCTCCCCCTCCCTCTGCCTGCCACTCTGCCTAATTGTGATCTCTCTCTCTCTCTCTCTCTGTTAAATAAATAAGTAAAATCTTTAAAAAAATAGATAAAACGACACATCAATCTTTGTCAAGAGCATGAAGGGTACAAGATTTTACTCTACGTGCAAGCTAACAATGTAGCCTGCCTCAACTTCATGGAGGTGGGCAGAAGACACAAGTCTCCTGGGACAGAGACAAAGGACAGTTTATTTCTCATACTAATATCAGTAGCTAGAGTATCATCATTCGTCAGTGGGGGGAAACACATTAAACAATGTCAAATGACAACTAACAAACTAATAGAAAATATATGTACCATGAATAACAGATAAAGGTACATTCACTGTAATACACTTAAAAATTCTTAAAATTTAAGGGAAAAAAAAAGACCAAAAACTAGAAAGAAAAAATGGGCAAAAGACAATCCATACACCCCCCAAAAAAATTAAAATGACTTTAAACATATAAAAATGGTCAACATCACTCTCTCACTCATAATAAAAGAAATGCCAAGTAAAATTATGAGATGTTATTTTTCACCTAGCAAATTGGCAAACACTCTGTTTTGGCAAGTGTGTGAAGAAACAGATACGCTTATACGTTTCTTTTTTTTTTTTTTAAGATTTTATTTATTTTTTCAACAGAGAGAGAGACACAGCGAGAGAGGGGGGAGTGGGAGAGGGAGAAGCAGGCTTCCTGTGGAGCAGGGAGCCCAATGCAAGGCTCGATCCCAGGACCCTGGGATCATGACCTGAGCCGAAGGCAGACGCTTAATGACCGAGCCACCCAGGTGCCCCACGCTTATACATTTCTGATAGAAATGCAGATTGGTACAATCTTTATGGAAGGTATAAACTACACACACATTTATCTTTTACACATGCAATCACACACTTCTAGGAATTTACACTTAAGATATTCCTCTAATGATTAAAAAAAAAAAAAAACCCACTCAGGTTATTCGTGGTAGTAGTAGCATACATAACTGGAAAAATTAGAAAAAAACTGTATGTCCATATACAGAAAGTACTTGAATGAACTTACAATGAAATGCAATGCAACAGTTAAAAAGAATGAGAAATAAATCTACAAACTGAAGTATTGTGATTTTTAGGATACAATATGAAGTAGAAAAGCAAAGTGAAAAGGAGTATCATAGTATGATAGTTTCTGTATAAGAAAGAAAGAGAAATAACTAAAGAAGATATAGTTCTCTAAGTATATAGTTTTATACAGTTCTGACTTTTGGAACCATTAATTTTTAACCATTAATGAAACAGATAAAATCAATAAGAATAAGAGAGGAAAAAACAACTTAAAATGGGACAACAGAAATAAGTGAACCAACCTATATTTCCAGTGAATAACATAATCACACTGAAAGGAAAGGAGTGGGGAGGAAAAGAATTAATCTAAGTAACGGTGGAAAATAATATTTGATTACAATGAAAGACTAAAGACAAAAGAGCTCTAAAGAAATAATGAATTGTAGTTTCTTTCTTCAGAGGCATGAGTTAGTAATTCTGAAATTATTTTCTGTTATTTTAGGATTGAGCAAGTAAGTAAATAGATTGTAACTAACAGAAGCCAGATTTCTCACTGTCAGAGAAAGAAGTTGCAAATACATGAATAGGAAAATACAGAATAAACACATGGCATTGGACTAGAACCAGAAGTATCAATACAAACTCTTGAGTTTTAATACAGATAAACAGATTTAGAAATTAGGCACAGATATACTTGTGTGCATGTATGTATACACATTTGCTTATTTCTTAGCTCTGTCCATAGAGAGGACTTAGAACAAAAACACCCCAGTAGCAGTGAGCACACCCAGTGCCCAAATAATGGTTTCTAAATACTAATTGGAAAACCATTAAAAGGAACTACGGTTCCTCAGAGAGGAGCAGGATCTAGAGCATGAAAAGTATAAGATGAGCCAGAAAATAAGTGCTCAGTGAATGACAGGAACACATCAAAAGGACAGAGGAGCCACTTTCAGTTTCTCTCAGATACAGAGAAAGAAAAGATAAAGCAAATGTGGCAAAATATGAATATGAGTGAAGGGTATATGGGTATTCTTTATATTATTTTTTCAACACTTCAGTGAGTCTGAAATAATGTCAAAATAAAGGTTAAAAATCGAAAGCTGCAGAAATCTGATCAGAATTCAAAAGTATCTGAATATTCATTAAATCTAAAAAATTGGAGTTTTTTAGTCTACAGATGAAATGTCTCAATGATTTTTCTTTAAATATCAAAATACTTACTTCCCAAAATAAAAAAGAAAACTTGGTTTCAATATGTATGTTTCAAAGCAGGTAGTCCACTACGAGCAGTATTAATACATAAAGCTAGCAAGAATGAAAAAAAATTATCACTTTATTTTATAAGACTAGTCAAGTGTGTGGAATAACAACGTTTCCAGCAAATGAGAGTCTATAACCCTTTAAATTTTTAAAGTATGTTCTGTGAGGGACAGATAATCTTTTCTTAAAAGATGCCTGACAAGAAAATTAAAACAAAGGCTCATAAAACAGTCATAATAATGTTAGGATATAATTACAGAGGAAGAAGTATAGAGATCATCATTTATTTAGCATGAATAACCAACCAGTAAGTGACCTCAAACTCTGAATAATGTACTATAATACACAAGATTATCTAATAAGTTGGTGAATACCTTTAATTAAGTGGCTTAAAAGCTACAGGATATATATAAAATATACCTAGAAGAAACAAAGTACTCATTGCCTCGGGAGAAAAAAAATAGGTAATGGGTAGAAGACAGACTCTTCACTGTACACTTACTGGTTTATATCTTATGATTTTGAATTTAGAATCATGTAAGTGTGAAGAGGGAGCCCAGGAACCCTATTAAGAAAAGTAATCCCAAGAAAACTTCAACAAGCTCTAACCAGCATATCTACCTTCTTATCTGAATAAAGCTGTATACTTGTCCTTATCTCTTAAGACTATTACTATAAATAAACTGCCCCTGCTCCTCACTAAAACCAATCCATTCACTTGGGACTAGATTCATCACCTCTTTACCTACTCAAGGACATTGCTACAGCCATTCTTCCTTCATTCTGCTGCCTCATCAGCTTTTCCTTTTCTCCTAGAGCATTTTCATCAGCAAAAAAGCTGTAGTTGCTCTTAATCTTTAAAAAAAAAAAAAAAATTCCTCCCCTAACTACTTTCAGTTAGCTCCCTCTCTCTTCTTTCCTTTACTGCAAAACTACTGAAATGGTTTGTCTGTACCAGTGATCTCCAGTTTCTTTTCTCTCATTCTTTCTTGAACCCACCCCATTTAAGCTTTTTCCTTTACTGCAATATTGTAACTGCTCTTTTCAAAGTCACCAATTACCTACATTTTACGAAAGTCCAGTCTTGGCCCTCATCTTATGTTTTAGCACTACTTAACCTAACTGATCTCTTGTTCTTCCTTGAAATCCTTTCCTCCCCCATTTGACTTCCAGAATAACACATTCTTTTGGTTTTCCTTTTATCTTGGTGTTCTTTACAATTTCTTCATTTCCCTGACTTCTTAATGTTGGGTTTCATCTTAAGACTCTTCTCTTTCCTATCTTAATTAACACCTTTGGTAATGTCATCAAACAGCATGGCTTTAAATACCAACTAATATTCAAGTTTATATTTTTACTCCAGACCTCTCCCACAAACTCTCCAGAGCTAGAGATTCAAGTACAAACTTGATGACCCCACTTAGATATCTAATAAGAATCTAAAAACCAAACTCCTGATCTTCACCTCCAAATCTGCTACTCCTACGTTTTTCTCCATCTCAGTTAAAAATAACACCATCCTTCCAGTTGTTCAGGCCAAAAATCTTGAAATCATCCTTGACTTCTTTCTCTCACACATACTACATCCCATTCATCAGCAAGTCCTTTAGGCTCTATTTTCAATATGTACATTCAGGAATTCCATATTTCTGAACTCGCCTACCCCCTAAAATTATTTGTAACCCCACAATCAGTACACACAGCGCTTTCCAGGCCCATCGCAGATATGCGCATGTGCAGAGCAGCAAAGGGGTCATTTGATACACACGTTCCCAAGTGAGGTCCAACAAGGCTCCGTCTGCCTTTTTGTTTCGGCTCCCGTGCTGTAAGCTGTCCATTTTGCAGTCTATTTAGTTCCACACCGATTGCATTTTTGTGCTTTTAATTGATGATTCTGCTGTCTAAAATGGCTAAACGTAGTGCTCAAGCGCTGTCTACTACTCTTATGATAGAGAAGACTATCACTTGTTTTACAGAGAAAATATGTGTCAGATAGCTTTGTTTAGTCATGAGTTGTAACACTGTTGACTTTGAGTTCAATGTTAATGAATCAATGACAATATATACTAAAGAAGGTGTATTTAAACAGATACACAAAACAGGATGATGTATTGGATCAGTCATCAAAAATGTTGTGACCTGGGGTTCCTGGGTGGCTTAGTTGGTTAAAGCGTCTGCCTTCTGCTCAGGCCATGATATCCCAGTCCTGGCATCTAGCCCCGCATGGGGCTCCCTGCTCAGTGGGGAGTCTGCTTCTCCCTTTGCCCCTCATCCTCCTCATGCTCACTCTCTCTCAAATAAATAAATAAAATCTTAAAAAAAAATGTTGTGCTTATAGGAACCTAACGCCCTAAGTTATGTCCAGTAGGAGCAATGATTTAGTGCTCAGCTAACACTAATTTAGTGTTCAGAGTGATTTCACAGAACATAACTACCATAAATAACAAGAATCAACTGTATATCCAGAAACGGACCACTTCTCACCACCTCTGTTACTATCACCCCAGGTCCAGGCAAGCATGAGCCCTTGCCTGGAAGTAATCTCCTTACTTCCATCCTCCTTCCACGCCTCATAGTCTCAACAAGGCTGCCAGAATTATCCTATTAAAATGTAAGTTAGTTCATGTCACTCTTCTGCTCAAAACCCACCATGGCATCCCATTTTATAAGAGTAAAAGCTGAAGTGTTTTAAAAGAACGACCAAAACCCTACAAAATCTGGGCCTCCCTCCCTCACCATCGCTCTCCCTCTCTGATTTCATCCCATACCTCCGTGTCTTTATTAGACCCCAGTTCCAGCCACACAAGCGTTTGTACAACTCCTCAAATATGCCAGACATGATCTCATCTCAGTGACTTTGCTTTGGCTATTCCCTCTACCTGGAGTACTCGTCCCTTCCTCGCTTCCTTCACTCTTCATTGATACGTCTCTTTCTCCATGAAGCCTGACCTGATCATCCTCCCAACATCCTATCCACCTACCGTGTTTCATTTTTCTCCATGGTACTCATCACCATCTAATATATTATACGTTTCACTTACTTGTTGTATTAATTAGCTCTCTTCTCTAAAATGTAAGGCTGATAGAGGCAGGAATTTTTGTATGGTTTGTTATCTACAATATTCCTAGTGTAAATAACAGTGCCTGGCACATAAAAAGAAAATACATAAATTGATACGGTTCTTACTCTTAAAAAATAAATTTAAGCTTAAATAAAATTTTTACAAAGTTAAAAGTTATAGAAAGTTTACAATTTTACCTTCTGCATCTGTTTATATCATCTTTCTAGTAATCAAGTCCAAAACTAATATTGTTAAGGAGCTCACCTATAAAATATAGAGGAAAATCAGCAAAAGGATATCATTTCTCTTAATCTCTTTGTATGTGAAACTTAGGTTTGTTTATTCAATAAAACTAAGAAAAATAGGGACAAATCAAATTATTGTGCTTTAATTTTAATTTTAGGAAGTTCTCTGAATAAACAAATCATGTAGCATATCCCATCCCACATAATATTTCAGCATCTAATGAGGATATTATAACTGTCACTCCAATTTCCGCAACTTTAACCCAAAGCAAATCAGATTAACAATGAAGAATGTCATTACTCTTTATGACCTTGTAAAGTTCCTATCATATTAAGCTCCAGGCAGCAAAAAGCATTCATGCCATAAGTTAGCTGCTGATACATCATGTATTAATAAGTAGGTCCCCCCCACAAAAAAGAAAACTTCTCACTTGCAAGCTACATCAATAGAAATGATGATCAACAAACACAGCTTGAACTCGGCTTTGGTCTTTAGCAAGTCCTGTATCCAAAATGGATTTCTTTCCTGAACTGAGAGGTAAATTTGAATTTCAGACTGTTTGTCTAGAGGACCTCCATATACCATGCACACAAGATTCTAATTTTTAAAAGTCTCCAAGATTTAGAGATTATTGAACAGAAAGGCCAGGTGCCATTCTTGTTGGACTAAAAATGAGAAAATCAACTAAAAGAGCCTTTAAAAAGTTTTATTCATTTTTTTTAAATTTGGATTTATTTAAACATAAATTTAACCATCTGTCTCAAATCTGGACTCATTTCAAACTGGTTTTCATAATTAAAGTACTCTAAAGAGACAACTCAATGGATCTAATCAATTTTAATTGGCTATAAAATACCACAGAACTATTCATAATGCATAAAGAGGCAATTTAAGAAAATCTACTTCCCAATTACAGAAAAATTTACTTTTGAATGAGACTTGCGGCTAACTCCCCACAGTTCTAGCCGTAGGTATCCTCTTATTCTGTCTGCATAGGATAAGTGAGGGCTTGTAAATACTCAGGGAGTTTACAAATCTCTTAGCCCTCTGTTTTGTTTCCCATAAAGAAAGAAAATTTGAAGGAGAGTTTGTTTCCCTACTCTTGTTATAAAAGTGGGTGAAGAGAGCTTCTTTTAAACTTCACTAGACTGACTGCTATAGGCATGTGTAATGGGGAGTAGCTCATCTCATCTTCTTTTTTCTAGATATGATGTATGATAAAGCAAAAGCATTCAGACTTCTACTCATGTAAGAGAAACCCCTACAAATGTTATTGTGGGTATTCTGAGGCTTGGTAAATATAAAACCCTACTATAATTCTAGCCACATAGAATCATTTAAATAGGCTATATAAGAATATATAACTATGAGAGTTATTTTGAACATCTTTTCTGATACTTCAGTATATCTTCAAGCGAACTATAAAACTTCAAAGCAAAATTGTATTTAAATTCACTTAATCCAAAACCATATGTTTAATACGGTATTGCTTACATTTTATAAAATTACCATACATTACATTTACTCTTAAAAAATATTTTTGACTTTGGAAAAAAAACGCTACATGGCATATGGACAAAGGAACTGCATGTAGGTATATAGGTAAAGATTATGCATATTTTTTACAACATAAATAAGTGGAAGATTATAGCAAAATAAAAAAATCTGGGAATGAATAAACTCATACAACTCTCAGAACAAATGAAAAAAGATGATGAAGTCCACTAAGATGCTAACCTTAGGTTAAAGTGTTAAGTAGATACCTTTTAAGAAAAGACCCAAATCACAATTATTCAGGCATAATCTGCAATGCCTAAAATGAAAACTATGTTGCATGAGATTAAAGGCAGATTAGACATTGTAGAAAGAAAGATTAGTAAACCTGTAAATATAGCCATTGAAATTAATCAAAATGAAACAGAAAGAGGGATGCCTGGGTGGCTCAGTTGGTTAAAAGTCTGACTCTTGATTTTGACTCAGGTCATGATCTCAGAGTCCTGGGATGAAGCTCTGCCTCCAGCTCCATGCTCTGCTTGAGATTCTCGCTCTCTCCCTCCCTCTCCCATTGCCCCTCCCCCTGCACTCATGTACTCTCTCTCTTTTTCAAAATAAATAAATAAATGTTTAAAAAGAAAGAAAGAGAGAAAATAAGACGGGGGGAAATAATGAGAAATATCAATTGGCTGTGAGACAACTACAAGCAACCTAGTATATATGTAACAGGAGTCTCTAACAGAGAGAACAGAGATGGGGAGACAGAAAATATATGTGAAGAAGTAATGGATAAAAGTTTTCCAAATATGATGAACACTATAAGGTCTCAGATACAAGTGGCTCAAAAACCACAAACACAAGGGGAAAAAAAAAAACTACAGCAATATACATCATGATCAAATTGCTTAAAACCAATGATAAAAAGAAAATTCCAAAAGCTACCAAAAGAAAATAAAATGCACAGAGCACAAAGATAAAGATTAGAGCAGATTTCTCCATAACATGATACTAGAACAACATCTTTAAAGATCTGAAGACAAAAAAAATGCCAAAATAGAATTCTATACCCAATAAAGATTTATTTCAAAAACAAAGGTGAAATAAAAACTTTTTCAAGCATGCCAAAACTCAAAGAATTTATTACCTACAGACTTAATAAGAAACATTAAAGTAAATCATTCAGGCAAAAGTAAAATGATACCAGATGGAATACAAAATGCTAGAAAAGACAGCTACATAGATAAATATATAAGATGTTCTATTGTAATTTTAAAAATAACTGACTAAACGAACACAAAAATATTAACAAGGTAGGGTGGACTTTACAAACATATGCAAAAGTAAAATATATTGCAATAATAGCACACAGACCAGAAGACTATACCATTGTAAGAGTCTCATGTTAAAAGCAAAGCATTATACAACATATGTTAAGAAAAAAGAAAACGAAGAAGATAGCAGGAGGTGAAGAATGAAGGGGAGTAAGTCGGAGGGGGAGACGAACCATGAGAGATGATGGACTCTGAAAAACAAACTGAGGGTTCTAGAGGGGAAGAGGGTGGAAGGATGGGTTAGCCTGGTGATGGGTATTAAAGAGGGCACGTTCTGCGTGGAGCACTGGGTGTTATGCACAAACAATGAATCATGGAACACTACATCAAAAACTAATGATGTAATATATGGTGATTAACATAACAATAAAAAATTTTTAAAAAAGCAAAGCATTATAATAGCACCTGAAGATAAACTATGGTAAATTAAAGATAACATAACAAAACAAAAAGTTATAGGTAGTAAGACAACAAAAGGGATAAAAAGGAATCTTAAGAAAATGTTTCAATTCATCCAAAAGAAGGCAGATAAAATGAAAAGGAGAATAAAGAATACGTGGAACAAAGAGAAAACAAACTGCAAGACGACAGATTTAAACCTAACATTATCAAAAGTCACATTAAATATAGTCTAATTATCTCCATTAAAAGGTAGAGGTTAACAAGATAAAAAAGCATGACCTAACTATATGGTGATTACAAGAAATGTAATTCAAAAATAAAGACTAAAACATTAAAGAATGAAAAAAAAAGATATACCATGTAAACACTAATCAAAGTAATGCTGGAATGGCTATATTAATATCAGGTAGAATAGATAACACAACAAAGAATACTACCAGGGATAATAAAGGTCATTTTATAATGATAAAGGGGTCAAGTCATCAAGGGATATAATAATCATAACTGCTTATTCACCTAGTAACAGATTTTCAAAATACATGAAGAAAAATATTGACAAATACAAAAAGAAATAGACTAATCCACAACTACAGTGGGAGATTTCATTTGCCCTCACACAATCATTAATATAACAAGTAAACAGAAAAATCAGTAAGAACATAAAAAAATCAAAAAACACAATTAGCTTACTGGACCAAAAGCTGACAATATAGACCACTCCAACCAAAAGCAGGAGAATACACATTCTTATCAAGTGCATATGAAACATTTATCAAAACAGACCATACTGTGGGCCAAATAACATATACACATAAATTTAAAGAAATGAAGTCATAAATATCCTCAGATCAAAATGGAATTAAATTACAAATAAAAAATATAAATATCTCTAGAAAAATGCCAGAAGTTTAAAAAACTAACCCACACACTTTTAAATAACCTATAGATCAAAGGAAAAACAAAAGGGAAATTAGAAAGTATTTTTAATTGAATGAAAATGAAGATGGTGTATGAAAATTTTTGGAATGTTGCTAAAACAGTACTTAGGGAAATTTATAACACAAAATTCCTGTAGAAAAATAACAGTTCTCAAATCAATTATTTTAGCTTCCATATTAAGAACATTTACTTTTTTTTAATGGTGGAAACTAAGCCTAAAACAAGCAGAAGGAAAGAAATAATAAAGATTAGAGCATAAGCCAATTAAATAGAAAGCAGAAAAATAGGAAAAAAAAAACAATAAAGCCAAAAGCTGATCTTTGAGAAAATTAATAAAATTGATAAACCTCTAGCCAGAATGATTAGAAACAAAGAGAAAAGACATTAAAATACCAGTATCAAGAATGGGAAAGAGAAACAATGAATCATGGAACACTACATCAAGAACTAATGATGTAATGTATGGTGATTAACATAACAATAAAAAATTTAAAAAAAATAAATGGAAGAAAATGTCAAAAAAAAGAAAAAGAATGGGAAAGAGAAAGTCACCACAGATTTTACAAATTAAAAAGGTGAATAAGGAAATATTATAAACGATTTAATAGCAAAAAATTCAACAACTTAGGTGAAATGGACATTTCCCTGAAGGATACAACCCATTAAAACTCAAAAAGAAAAAGATAAACTAAAGAGTTTACATCAATTCAAAAACTTGAGTTTATAGTTTAAAAATCTTTGCCAAAAAGTAAAAAATAAAAACAAACAAACCCAGATGCCTCACAAGTGAATTCTACCAATATTTAAGAAATATTACCAGTTGAACAAAAATCTTTCTTGTTGAACAGGAAGAAACCATCCACAGAATAGCATTATCTTTAAAATAAAATGAGATAAAAATACAAGAAACAAAGATATAGATAAAAATTATGAAAAAAAAACTTAGTCAACCATATTCAACAATATAAAAAAATGATAGTGCATCACAACCAAGGAGTTTATCCCAAGAATGTAAGATGGTATAATACTTAAAACGTGAAAATCAATCAAAGTAATTCATATCAAACAAAAAGAAGAAAAAATATTTATCTCAATAGATATAAAGAAAGCATTTGACAAAATCCAACATCTACTCTAAAACAGGAATAGAAAGGAACTTCAACCTGATAAAAACTTTGAAACTATAGCTAACTTAATACTTAATTTTTACTTTTCCCCTAAGTTCAGGAACAAGACAATTATCTTTGCTCTTTCTACCTCTATTCAACATTATACTGGAGGTTCTAGCTAGGGCAATTAGGCAAGAAAAAGCTATCCAGATTGGAAAGGGAAAGTTAAACTTTCTTTATTCATAGACAACATGATCGTGCAGGAGTTCCTTTGTGAGGTCATTTACTTTTTATATGGATAAATGTGATAGAAAATTTTGCCAACATTTATAGGCATTATGTCAAAACCTTAGTTCAGATACAAGCTTTATAGATTCACAAAATTGTTTTATGGCTAAACCTAAACAGGTATTCAACCAACTTGTATATTCAGAACTTAATCTGCAATAGAAAAGTAAAACCTGTGCATTTTATATTCAAGAACTCATTATTCTATGCTGCTATCAAGAAACACTCTGAATTATTAACTTCAGTTGAATAGGGCTAACTAAAATTATTTTGGTTGTTCTCAGTTTACATGTTATAAATAATAATCAATAGACTAATGTTCAAATTAGTCCAAGTCAATTTAAGACAAATATTTGCTTTCTCAGCTCAGCACAGAGCAAAACAAGTTTAATACTTAAGATATATTACCAAAAAATTAATTAAAATGCTACATTCATGTTGCAAATTACTGTTATATTTTACATTAGACAACATAAACTAATGTTCCTTTGGATAAAAACTTTAATATTCAAAATTTAAAGTATTTTGTGTAATCCACACAGCAGGGGTCAGGAATCTGGAATTTAAGCATTAACCCAGCCTTCCTCTTGATCGACTGTAAGTGCTAAACCTCCAGTTGCAGTAACTGAGTCTTTAACTCCCAACCCATTCTCAAATCCAGAATTTAACCCTTGCTACAGGAATTATTTTCAGGCCTTGTTTCCCCGCAAAGCCTTATCTCCCCTAAAGGCTTGTCTTCTCTAACTGGAAGCTGTATGTGAGACTTGGGTCTTAAGAACTCCTAATATCCATGGTTGCTAGAACCACAGCCAGGGTATTCACTGTCAGTGCCCAGCAATCCCTAGAGACCATGCCAGAACTACCCTGGTCTGGCCTATACAGATGAACTAAGGTTCTGACATAAAGTCTGCAAATGTTGGAAATTTTACTATCCTTACAGAGTAAATTACTTCACAATAGAAACCCTATTTCCACATTAAACATAAAAAGTAGTTTGATAACAGAAACAAAGTGTTCAAAAATATAATTTTATACTTTTTCACAAAACATGATAGTTTTGATTATAAAAAGATAAATTTACATATGTGTCAAGTATCGAACACAATCATATAAGAACTTATTTTAAAAATACGTACTCTATGGGTTATAAATTGACTTAATGACACCAATCAAATTTTTGAAAATAGGAAAATATTATCACTAATTCTCCTTTTAGAAGGAGAAATGTAAATAAATTCATGAGATTCAGCCAAATAATAACACTTCTTGGGACCAATTAAAACTACAATCTTCAGGGGCGCCTGGGTGGCTCAGTTGTTAAGCGTCTGCCTTCGGCTCAGGTCATGATCCCAGGCTCCTGGGATCAAGCCCCACATCGAGCCCCACATCGAGCCCCACATCGAGCCCCACATTGGACTCCCTGCTCTGTAGGAAGCCTACTTCTCCCTCTCCCACTCCCCCTGCTGTGTACCCTCTCCAGCTGTGTCTCTCTCTGTCAAATAAATAAATAAAATCTTAAAAAAAAAAACAAACTAGAATCTTCAAATTTTCTAGCTGCCTTCCTACTATTAATACAACACTAAATGGTATTTTATCTAGATTAAAAGTAATAAAAAAACAATAAAGAACTATTATCTGTGAAAAAAATTTGATAATATAAGCACTATGTACAAGAACTATTTAAAATTTTATTACATCAGAATTAGATTTCATTTATTAAAGCAAAATAAACTATATCACTAAAAAATGGATATCAAAGACTAGGGAGTAAATATCTATTTTTTTTTTTTAACTAATCATTCTCCAACAGATACAGACCTAGAGTGAAATACTTAGCATACCTGAATTACAATACAGTTGGATTAAGTCATCACTTGCTCTGGGTGAATTTAAATAGGGATATTTTTAATACAGGGCAATAATTTGAGAATGCTACCCATGCATTAAATAACACACTTTATAAAAATTAACTATTTTGACAGATTAAGTAGTAATGCTTAACATGCAAAACTACTTCTAAACTACTCTTTAAGCAAGGGACCTCTTGTACATAAACTGAATTTTGAAAGAGGTTAAGACTTGCAGTTCATAAATAAGAATATCAACTAGAAATGGGTAAGCTCCTTGAATGCCTAGGAAATACTGCTTGAATTTCAATAACTTAAAGATAGCAAATGCTCAGTAAATATTTCTCGATTATCTAAAGCTCTCTTTAAAATAATAAAGGAATTAAAATTAGATATATGAAATTTGAAAATCTATGAAATAATCATACAGTGTTGGAACTCACATCCAATACTATCTGACTCCAAAGTATGTGTGTATGTATATATATATATATATATATATATATATATGATCTTTATACAATGCCATTTTTTTGTTTTACCACTTAAATAATTTAAGATAATTGAATTACAAAAGTATTTTAAAAGATATGTTTATATTAATAAAGAGATCATGATCTCAAAATACTGGTTGAGGTACATGAAAAAAAAGCAGAAATAAGAAAACTTTAAACACAGCTTCATCTTCCCTAAAAAAAGTAGTAGAAACACTGCAAAAAGCAGAAACATGAGGTAAATGTGTGAGGGGTGGGGACAGGAACAGAGGGAAACAAAGTGTTGGCAGGAAAATGGGGAGCAGAGAGAAAGCAAGAGAAAGGGGAAGGATAGAGAGAAGGAAAGGGAGGAAGCAAGCAGAGAGCAGCCAGAGGAGGAAGAGGGGGGAGACAAAGGAAAGAAGTAAGAAAGGGAAGGAGGGAGAAATGCATCCAAATCAGGATCTCTTTTAGTCTACTGGGATTAACAACAAAAACATAGTATTTTCATTGTACAAGATATATTCAAATATAGAGCTATTTATTTCATTTACCTCAGGAAAATAAGAATATATACACAACAAGTAGAAGACCAAGAGAAAATATGTTGAGAAAAAGAAGATGGAGCTGCTAAATAAAGCTTATATTTAGACAGGAAGAATTTTTTTTTAAAACCTCCAACTTATACAATTAAAAAAATTTAAATATGAAGACTGTTTACTCACATTTAAAAACTCATAACCATAAACACTTGTTTAAAATATAAATAATGTTTCTCTTTCTACTTACTTCCATTTATGAAAATGTTAGGACAATATAGGCACAGAAAATTAAGCTATGAAAGCAAAATAATGCTATAAAATAACCTTGTCTTTTAGTGGCTTTTAAATACCACAGGTAAAAAGAGGACTAAAAAAGGTGTCTAAACAAACACAACCCTATTTTTCTTATTCAGTATTCAGTATTAAATAAGTAAATCTGATGGTGGAGAGAAAATTTTAAACATTCTTTGCATTCTATTACCAGTGCAATGTAACTCCATTTAGTATGAACTACTTAAAAATATTTTACATCATTTTAAAAGAACAAAAAAATAAAAAGACGTATTAAATAGTGTGACAATTAGTCTATTTTGGCATATTTTGATATTTTTAAAATGTGAATTGGTCTAAGTGGAATCATTCTGCTACTCATAAAGACAACCTTCAAATGATGAGAATAAAAATGACTAAAATAATTTTCCATAACTTTTCCATACCTTTAGCTAAAGCTTCTTTATATTTCTCTTTGGCAGAATTCATTTCTTTTATTAACTGTCTATAGCTGGATTTTAATTTCTCTAATTCTGTCTTTGTAACCTGTCAAAAAAAAAAAAGAACAAATTTTAAATTACTCCCTTAACCCCTGGCAACCACTGATCTTTCTATTGTCTCCATAGTTTGTATTATCCAGAATATCATATAGTTAGAATCATGTAGTATGTAAATTTTTAGATTGGCTTCTTTCACTTAGTAATATGCATGTAAGTTTCCTCTGGGTCTTTTTTGGCTTGATAGCTCATTTCTTTGAGCATTAAATAATATACCATATTCAATATTCTGTTGACAAGTCTGGGGCTTTTGCCTCTTCATATAAACTTTAGAATCAGTTTTTCAATATCCACAAAATAACTTATTGGGGACTTTGATTGGGATTGTGTTAAATCTAAAGAGCAAGCTGGGAACAACTGACATCTTGATAATATTGAGTCTTCTCATCAACAATCATGGGATATGTCTCCCAATTATTTCTTCTATGAATTCTCTCATTGGAATTCAGTTGTTCTCCTATAGATCTTGTATATATGTTGTTAGATTTCTACCTAAGTATTTCATTTTTGGAGGTGCTAATGAAAATGGTATTGTGCTTTTAACTTCATATTCCACTTGTTTATTGTTGATGTATAGGAGTCACTGACTTTTGTATGGTAACATCGTATCCTGTAACCTTGCTATAATGACTTACTAATTCCCAGTTTTTTTGTTGATTTTCTTGGATTTTCTACATAAACAGTCATGTCATCTGTAAACAAAGAGATTTATTTCATTGTTCCCAGTCTGTATATATTTCTTTTTCTTGTCTTATTGCATTGGCTAAGGCTTCCAGTATGATGTTAACAAGCAACAGTAAGAGGAAACATCCTTGACTTGCTTCTGATCTTACTGGGAAAGTTTCAAGTTTCTTACCATTACTTATGATGTTAGCTGTACGTTTTCTGTAGATATTCTTTACCAAGTTGAGGAAGGTTTCCTCTTTTCCTAGTTTACTTAGAGTTTTTATCATGAATGTGTACTGATTTTGTAAAATTTTGTCAAGTGATTTTTCTGCATGTCAAGTGATTTTTCTGCATCTATTTGCATGCTCATGGGATTTTTCTTTTTCAATCTGTTCATGTGATGGACTGCATTAACTGATTTTCAAATATTGTACCAGCAGATTTTTGCATCTATGCTCATGAGAGATACTGTAGTTTTCTTTTCTTCTAATATCTTTGTCTGGTTTGGTAATGGTGGTCTCTTGGATTAGTTAGGAAGTATCCCTCAGTTTCTTTTTTTTTTTTTTTTAAAGATTTATTTATTTATTTGAGAGAGCGAGAATGAGAGAGAGAGAGTACATGAGAGGGGGGAGGGTCAGAGGGAGAAGCAGGCTCCTCGCTGAGCAGGGAGCCTGATGTGGGACTCAATTCCGGGACTCCGGGATCATGACCTGAGTCGAAGGCAGTCGCTTAACCAACTGAGCCACCCAGGCACCCCCTCAGTTTCTTTTTCTGAAAGAGATTGTAGAGAATTGGTATGATTCCTTCCTTAAATATTTGATAAAATTCACTATCTGAGCCTAGTGCTTTCTGTTTTGGAAGGTTATTAGTTATTGATTCAATAACTTTAATAGATATATGCCTATTCAAATCGTCTATCTCTTCTTGTGTGAGTTTTAAGCAGACTGTGTCTTCCACAGAATTGCCAAATTTCTTGTATGAAATCAAATTTGTGGGCATAGAGTTGTTCACAGTATTCCTTCATTACCCTTTTAATATGGACTATGTAGTTGATGTCCCCTCTTTCACTCCTGATATTAGTAATTTGTGCCCACATTGTTTTTATTAGTTAACCTGGCTACAAACTTAATGATTTTACTGATATTTTCAAAGAACCAGCTTTTGATTTTGTTGATTTTCCTATTGGTTTTATGTTTTCACTTTAACTAATTTCCACTCTAGTTTGTATCATTTGTTTTCTTCTGCTTACTTTGGATTCAATTTGCTCTTTCTTTTTTTTCTAATGCCCTAAGGTAGAAGTTTAGAGGATTGATTTTAGATCTTTTTTCTTTCCTAACATACATTCATGCTATAAATTTTCATCTAAGCACTGCTTTTGCAACCTACAAATTTTGATGGGTTTTATTTTCATTTTCATTTAGTTCAAAATATTTTTTAATTTCTCTTGAGATTTCTTCTTTGATCCATGTGCCATTTAGAAGTATTTTGTTTAATCTTTTCCAAAGAAGACATTTAGATGGCCAACAGACATATGAAAAGATGCTCAACATCACTCATCATCAGGGAAATGAAAACCAAAACTACAATGAGGTATCACCTCCACCAGTCACAATCACTAAAAGTAACACAGGAAACAACAGATGCTGGCGAGGATGCAGAGAAAGAGGAACCCTCTTACACTGTTGGATAGAATGCAAATTGCTGCCGCTACTCTGGAAAACAGTATGGAGTTTTCTCAAAAAGTTGAAAACAGAAGTACACTATAATCCAGCTATCTTTCAATTACTAATTTCTATTTTAATTCCATTGTGGTCTCAGAGCAGACACTGGAAGATTTCTATTCTTCTAAATTTATTAAGGTATGATTTATGGTCTAGAATGTGGTCTATCTGTTGAATCTTCCATGTAAGCTTTAGAAGAATATGATTCTGCTGTTATTCAATGAAACAGTCTGTAAATGTTCACTGTATCTAATTGATTAATGGTACTATTAAGCTCACCTATGTCCTTACTGATTTTCTGCCTGCTGGGTTTGTTCATTTCTGATGGGGGGGGGTGTTAAGTCTCCAACTGTAATGGAGTATTCATCCATTTCTTCTTGCAATTTTATCAGTTTTTACAGCTCCTTCAGTATTTTGAACTTATGTTGTTGGGCATATACAAGTTAGGGATTGTTATGTCTTCTTGGAGAACTAACCCCTTTATCATTATGTAATTCCCTTCTTTATCCCCAATAAGTTTCCTTGCTTTGAAGACTGCTCTGTTTGAAACTAATATAGCCAATCCTACTTTCCTTTGATTAGGGTTAGCATAACATATCTTTCTCCATCCATTTACTATCAATCTGTATGTGTCTTAATATTTAAAATGGGTTTCTTGTAGACAACATATAGTTGGGTCGTTTGTAAATCCACTCTGACAATCTCTGTCCTTTAATTGACTCATTTAGACCACTAACTTTCAAAGAACTTATCTAAATACCTGGGTTAATGGCAATCATATTTGTTAGCTTCCTATTTGTTACCTTTGTTATTTATTCCCATTTTTGTCTTCCATTATTTTTCTATGGTTTTGATATTTTATACAATTCCATTCTCTCTCATTTCTTATATATCAGTTATATTTCTTTTTTAACTTTTTTTTAGTAGGTGCCCTGGAGTTCGCAATATGTATCTATAACTAATGCAAGCCTATTTTCAAAGAACACTATACCACTTCACAGGTAGTATGAGTACCTTACAATAACAATATAATCGTAATACCTCTTTTCTATCCCGTATATCATTGCTGTCATTCATTTCACTTATATATAAGCATATATAAACTTATATATGTATGTATACACACATACACACCCAAGATACATGATTGTACATAACTGAATTTTATTGTTGCTATTACTATTTTCAATAAACTGTTACCCGTTAGATCAAGAATGAGAAAAATAAGTTTTTATTTTATCTTCACATTCTTTCCCTAATGGTCTTTTATTTTTTTAAGATTTTATTTATTTACTTGTCAGAGAGAGAGAAAGCACAAGAAGGGGGAGCAGCAGGCAGAGGGAGAGGGAGAAGCAGCCTCCCCACTGAGCAGGAAGCCCTATGTGGAGCTCGATCCCAGGACCCTGGGATCATGACCTGAGCCAAAGGCAGCCACTTAACCAACTGAGCCACCCAGGCGCCCCTCCCTAATGCTCTTTCTTTCTTTACATAGATCTGAGTTTCTGACCTATATCATTTTCCTTCTCAATCCACTGGCTACAGGTTTCCTCAATTTTCATTTGTCTAAGAAAGTCTTTATTTCACTTTTGAAGGATAATTTCACAAGGTATAGAATTCTAGGATTGTGGGTTTTTTTCTCTTAACACTTAAATATTTCATTTGACTACCTTCTTGCCTACTTAATTCCGAGGAGAAGTCAGATGTAATTCTTATATTTGTTCTTCTATAGGTAAGGTGCTTTTTTACTCAGGCTTCTTTCAGGATTTTTTCTTTATTTTTGATTATTTGTAGTGTGAAATTGATATACCTAAAGGTAGTTTTTTGGTCATTTATTCTGCTTGATGTTCTCTGAACTTCCTGGATCTGCTGTTTGGTGTCTGACATTAATTTAGGGAAATTCACAGTCATTATCATTTCAAATATCTCTTCTGTTCCTTTCTCTCTTTCTTCTCCTTCAGGTATTCCCATTATACATATGTTACACCTTTTGTAATTACCCCACGGTTCTTGGTTAATTCTGTTCCATTTTTTTTTCAGTCCTTATTCTCTGCTTTTCAGTTTTGTAGATTTCTACTGATATAGTATCATTTTCAGAGATTCTTTCCTTAATTGTGCCCATTCTCTTATTAAGCCCATCAAAGTCATTCTTCACTTCTGTTACAGTATTTTTGCTCTCTAGAATGCTAGAATGCCTTTTGTTTCTTTCTTAGGATTTCCATCTTTATGCTTACATTACCCATCTGTTCTTTCATGCTTTTTACTTTACCCATTGGAGCCCTTAGCATATTATACATAGTTGTTATAAATTCCTGGTCTGATAATTCCAACATTCTTACTGTGTCTGGGTCTGATGCTTGTTCTGTCTCTTCCAATTGTGTATTTTTGCCTTTTGCTATCCCTTGTTATTTTTTCTTGATTGCTAGGCAGGATGTACCAGGTAAAAGAAACTGATTAAATAGGCCTCTACTAATATGGTGAGAAGCTGTCAGAAAAGGGGAAGCATTTTATACCCTATGTTTAGGTCTCAGTCTTTTACTAAGTCTGTGCCTCTGGCTATGAACTTCACATGTGCTATCCAGCTGAGTAGCCCACTCCCCACTCAGAGTGAGCAGGAGTTATGAATTTTCCTCCCCCCAGATTACTTAGGTTAAGGGTAAACAGTTTCTCCTGAGAGCAGACTTTATTAAGGACAGAATGCTTTGACATATATCAAAATGGTTCCTTTTCCCCTCCCCCTGCTGGAGCATGAAATTTTTTTCCAATATTCACTGTGAGAACCTGGTAGAGGTCTGGGATGTTAAACTCACTGAAGTGCAGAGGCCTCTCAATAAGTGACTCCTCCTGGAGTTTTTAACAGTCAAAATTGTCCACACTGAGCATCCAGAACTTGTCAGTTACAGTTCAGGTGTTCCTATACACAGCACTGCTTCCCAAAGAGGTTTTTGCTCTGGTAAATTGTGATTCTCTGTATTTACTTGTCTGTCTCTCCAATTTTAGGGGGAGCCAATGGCTCTGTCACCTCACTTCTCTTAAGGATCTAAGAAGAGCTGTTGATTTTTCAATGTGTTCAAATTTTAACTCTTTATTAGGATGGTGTGACAACGTCCAAACTTCTTACATGCCAGACTGGAAACTGGAATTCTTAACTTTTGAAGTTGCTAAAGAACCAATTCATTGTTCTCCAAACTGGTTAATTAATTGTAAAAAGCAAGCATTTATCCTGTTTGTTGTTTATGAACTATACCTCAGGGTAGCCAAATAGTTGATGTAAGAAAACTTTTTATTGAAAAATTACAGTTAACAATCACATTAGGAATGATAGAAGTAAAATGCTGCCATTTTATAACCCCTACTAAAATAATGGATCTAAGCAGCAAACATCAGTTGTTTCTAAAACTACTGGTGAATGGCTGAAGGGAAACTTTATCAATAGGTTGATCAGTCTGGCAGCACTAGAACCTATTAGTCAAGTTTAACAGCACAAAAGATAAACAAGAAGACATTAGATAGCTCAAATATGAAAAAAACAGGAAGTCTATACCAGTATCTATGATATATTCTTGCCCCCCGAAAATAGCCAGAATTTTATCAAGCAGTTTACAGGAAAATTAAAAGATAAAGGAGTATGTGAAATCACATCAAAAGATGATAACAATAAAATCAAAAATTAAACAAATTCAATTCCATAGAGTAAATTACCCAGTTTCTTCCACAAATAAATGGCATTTTAAAAAGGTTGGGGGGAGGTACCTACAGGTTAAAAGAAAATTATTCAAATGTAATGTGTGAGCCACATTTGGGTCATGATTCAAATGAACCAACTGTAAAAAACATTTAAATGACAACCATTTGAGCACAATCAGGATATTTAATAACCCTAAGGAATTACTGTTATTTTTAGGTGGGTTAATGATAATATGGTTAAGTTTTTTCAAAAGAGTATTTATTTCTAAATATACTAAAATATTTATGGATAAAATGATACCTGGAATTTTCTTTAAAATGATCCAGTGTATTAGAAAAGGTAGGTGAGTATAGATTTAAAAAAAAAAAAAATCTTGACTATGTGGGTGGATCAGTCAATAGGAGTTTGTTTTATTATTCTCTCTTCTTTTGTACATTCAAAATTTTTGTAATGAAAAACACTGTTTTTCATTACAAAAAGTTATCCGGAAGGGACAAACTCTCACTGTAAAGAAAATTTAAAAATATCTTAATTTACTTTGTCTATATTTTTTCATATGCATAGTAAAAATAAAAATAATAAAATCTAAAAGAGCTATTTCAATAAGTAAAAAATAAAAATTCTAAGTGATAAGAAAGCACTGTATCATAGTTTAATTGGCAGCATTCTTTTTCTTTCAGAGGAGTACATAAAGTAACAGTACATCTTATAATCAATTGTGTTTTATATTCAATAATAAAATATTACTTATTAGAGACACCAAAACCTATTTCTCATCATAAAATGATGAACAATTTTTAAAGTCAAACAAGATAAAATATTTCAGTGAATTTAAAAATCACATTAACAAAATTCCAGAGTAGAAAGACTGACCTTGATCATCTCTGCTTCTATCTGCTGATGAACACCTATAAAACTTTTCTTCACCTGCTGCTTGTCTTTGATCATCATCGTGAGCCTGTGTAAGGGTCCAGAATTTAGGTCCTCTGCATGTGTCTTCATTATTCTACTAAGCTGTTCCGTCTGCTGAATCATAAGTAGCCAAGACTTTTTAAAAAATAAAGAAATAAAATTAGCATGTGTATTAAAGGTTTCCATTTTACTGTGCTTTAAGTATTCAGGAACATTAAGTATTTAGTTTTATACAAATTACGACATTAATATAAACATGCCAAGTTTCTGGCAATTGTACAATGAGCTATGAATGGTTCATATTTAATGTCTTCAAGTACAAATACTTTAAAAATTAGTAATCAGAGATTATGCAGTATTCTATGAAAGGGATTAAGCTCTTTGAGAGTCCACATTTGCAGTCATCATTTTACCACTTCTTGTCTGTTTGTCAATACATTGATATAATGCTTCTGCCTATACCATGCTACTGCCTCAGTAAGGTCACCATTTCCTAATGTTCAAAATGCTACAGAAATTTAACCATCTTTATTCTTAGCATTTGATCTGATCCTGCTGACTCACTTCTTCCTGAAACTCTTCTTTTTTGGTTTGCATGGCTTCTCATATGCCAACATACCAACTTGTCTTCTCCACTTCCTAAAAATCCTTCTCAATCTTTGTACCTGCTTCTCTTTGCTGCTTATGTCTTAAATACTGGTAATCTCTGGATTCCTGTCTATTCTCATTTCTTAGTAAATACCATTAGCTCTCAATGGTTTTTCCAGCACATTTCTTTAAAGCAGAAACATGTAATGGTGGGTTTGGGACAAGTGGGCATATGGATACTGCTAGAAAAACAAGTCATTTGTTATTAGACATTCTAGTTTCTAGATACTAAAAAAAGTAACTGAGGAATACCCTTCACTATAGGTCTTCAAAATTCTATTCAGAAACAATTGTTGGAGATTTATCATGGTCAGGTAAGATCCACGTTAAAGATTAAAAAATAGACAAGGTATGATTTCAGATATTTACTGAAGATTGGAGTAATTTTTTATGCTATTACTTTTGATCTATGAATGAACAGAATTATTCTTCATTGTTAATGTTCCAATATAATCCTAAATTAAAACTGAATAAGCACCTAAACCAAAATAATAGCATAAAAGAAGCAAATTCTTAGTCATAGTCAGAACTCACCAGGGTCTAACTGGATAATCTGGTTTTTGATACACTAACATACATTTTTTTGAAAGTTAACCTTCGAAGACATTTGTTTAGGGAGAAAGGCCATTTGTAGCTATGAAAAGCTATTATGAACACTGAATAAAATGTGGCCTATGAATTCATCATATTTACTTTCAAATTCAAAAATCTAACTACTAATATGCTCTAGATACCACAAAGCAATTTAAAACTGATGTATCTCTTCCATTAAAATATAAAATTTAGGGGTACCTGGGTGGCTCAGTCATTAAGCATCTGCCTTAGGTTCAGGTCATGATCCCCAGGTCCTGGGATAGAGCCCCCACATCAGGCTCCCTGCTCAGCTGGGAGCCTGCTTCTCCATCCCCCTGTACCACCCCCACCCCACTCATTCTCTCTCTCAAATAAATAAATAAAATCTTCTAAAAATGAATTAATTAAAATATAAAATTTAACCAAGATGAAAACAGTGAAAAACAAAACTATACAATATGGATTAAAAACAAACTAAATGTCCTAATAACTCTTATAGCTTTGTCTTTTTCATTTTATATTTATATTTTATATATATATTTATATATCCCTCTAAAAAACACAACATTGGGAAAACATTCTATAGCATGTACAGAATGTTAAGGCTACCAAAAAAAGAAAAAAAAAAAAAATGAGAGGAACCAGTGTTTCATTACCTATCTTCAAAAAATAAATATTCTAAATTCTTTGTAGCAAAAAATTTTTGAAATTCTATGTAAGAGTCTTTGCAGCCCAGGAGAGAAGCCTTCTTGGAAGCCAACATTAAAGATGACACAACTAAGTCGGCTTGCCTTCCTCCTTCCAGAAAGGCACATCTCATCCTGCCTAAGAGCCCTGTTTACTGTAGTCACTGTGGGAAGTCCAACCCTTCCAAGGTATATATCATGACCCCAATTATCAATCCTATAATGCCCTCAGTATTTCCTAATCTGACCCAGGATACTCTCTAGAGAATCCCGTACCCTCAAAAACTCCTGCTCTATTATTAGAAAACTCCTTATACTTCTTATCAGGACTTTCCATTTATCTTCTAGCTTTTACAAAAACCCGGCTTTATCCACTCCCAACATCCTAATACCACTAATAAATATTCCCTCTCTTCCTAAAAAGGTCTCTGTTCCTTTGAAACTGTCACCCTTCCCCAACAATCCATCAGGAAGTCTTTCTGATTCTCTATCCAAAGTCTACCACAAATCCACCCACTTCTTTCCATCTCCACTGCCAATCCTTTTGGAGGTTATGACTATCTCTGGTTTAGACTATTAGAACACCTGCAAATTGGTGTCCTCTCTTCTATTCATGCTCTTCTCCAACCCACTGCCCTTAAAGTAGCAAAAGAAAGTACAATTCTCTTGCATGAAACCCTACACTGCCTTTCCTTTTCATTTGAAGAAAAATCCAAATTTCTTTCTAAGACCTATTTGTCTCAGATCATCTATCCTCTATCTATCCTTCCAGCTTCATGTTTTGCCATTCTCTACCCAGCTAAATAAATTCCAGAACCATTCTTGTTCTTTCAGTTTCCTGAATATTCACTCTTCCTGAAAGCTCATCTTCTCCTTCACATGGCAAGATCCATCTCTTCCTTTAGGAAGCAGCAAAATCTCATGTGGATCTAATCCTAGCTATTCTCTCTCAGCTCTTAAAACAACTATTAATTTGTATGTATACTTGTTGGGGTTTTTTCCTGTCGCCCCAACTAGAATGGAAGCTCCATGAGGGCAGTGTCATGTCTCTTTTCTCACTAATTTAGGTATTTACTGTGATGCCTTAAACAGCAGCTACTAAATATTCTTTGAAAGAAGAAAGGAAGGAACGGAGGGAGGCATAAATGCAAAATAAAACCATGAATTAAATATATGCCACTAAAAGATTTTTAATTGTTTGAAACTGGAATTAGATAGCATGGTAGCATTGCCAATTATGACAGGGAAGGAAAAATTAACAGGCCTATCTTCAACTGATAAAACAACAGAGGGATTAGAGCAGACATAATGCAATATGAAATACTGCCTAGAAGAAATGTATGAGTGGGCAAGAAAATGTTTGGGTGGTATATAACTTGAATTAGATGGGTGGCTAGAATATTTGTTATAAAGAAAGAAGAGTAAAATGTTAACAGCTGCTTGATAAAGAAACACAAAAGTAAAAATGTACTTCAACATTTGCAATAAAACTAGTATAGCACTTTGCAGATATGGCTCTTTGGTTATGGCACAGGAATGGTCAGGGCACAGATAAATTGTCTGTTGATCAGGATAATTTGTGGAAGATAATTCTTTGTAACCTAATAAACAAAATACTGTAGGCCATTGGCAGGCATTTGAATTGCTTTATTATACAGAATTCCGCTTAATGGTAATAATTCTGTTAATAATATTCCTCATAAGGGGATGTTACCAGTAGTCAGTCACTGATGCTAAAAGCCAGATAAGAATTATTAAAAAATAAAAATATCTAAATTTAACTTTAGAAAAAATTAATCATAGGGAAAAAACAATAATACAATATGAAAACAAAACCACTGTGGTTAAGTTTATAAAACAATATAAATATCATAACTATTAAGACATGAGCTACAAAATGTGAATGCAATAATGTAATTATAAAAAAACTAGACAAAAATCCTAAAGGAAACTAACAAAAATCAGGAACGAGAATTTGGTAAGAAAAGTGTAATTGTGTCCATTTCCCAACTTTTCAAATAGAAGAGTCAATAGTCAGCTTTATTTCTAAAGTTTGTAAACAAAGAAATATAGACTTAAGTTTCAAAACTTAAACAGGAAGTGAATGTTTAGAAAAAAAACGTATAATACAGACCTTCTAAATTATCAAAAGTAATTTTTGAGGAAACTGTCCATTAAAAAAAAAGAAAAAGAAAAGAAAAAAATTACTAACAATTAAAAATAAGTTGCAGAATAAAAATTATACTAAACACATCTGTTAAACATTATCCGTTAAACATCTATGAAAAGGAAAACATTATCAAATCAGAGGTGGGAAATTTCACTATAGGCAATAAATAAGTAACATCAGTAAAATAAAATAACATACAACAAAAAGACAAGTAAAAGGGGCGCCTGGGTGGCTCAGTCATTAAGCGTCTGCCTTCAGCTCAGGTCATGATCCCAGGGTCCTGGGATCGAGCCCCGCATCGGGCTCCCTGCTCAGCGGGGAGCCTGCTTCTCCCTCTCCCACTCCCCCTGCTTGTGTTCCCTCTCTCACTGTGTCTCTCTCGGTCAAATAAATAAAATCTTTAAAAAAAAAAAAAAAAGACAAGTAAAAATCCCCCAGAAAAATGTGAACAATAAGATTCAGTAGTCATTATGTTCAAATGATTTAAAATTGAATTCTAGACACAAAATACAAAACAAATAAGGGCACATTATGATGTAAAAGAATATCATTACAATGAGTATATAACTATCATGAATCTTCATTCCAGAAAAAAGTACATCAAAACACACAAAGCAAAACAGTGGAAAATGAATGAGAAATCAAAAGTAGTTGGGAAAATTAAATCATCTCTACCTGTGGCAGATAAATGTAAAAAATAAGTAATACAGAATATCTGATTAAGTAATTTAATAATGAATATGTTTGATTTGTTGTCATATATAAAAAATTATATACTATAAGTATAAAAAATACCTATTTTTAAAGAATCTATGGAATATTTTTAAAAATAAGATAATACTGGGCTACAAAAAATTTTATAAATTTCTTCAAAATCAGAAAATAGTTCATACTAACTATACTGTCTAGCTTGCCTCTTACATGGAAAAAATTAAGGAAAAAAATAATCAACAGAATTTTTTAAGAAAAAAGTTAAATCATCACTAAAAACAGCACAGGCTAAAGAGTAGTGTTTTTTTAAAACTAATATAAGACCTAGAAAATAACAGTAAGTAATATACTATTAAAATCTATGATATAGAGCTCAATTTGCTGCAAGATTCACAGTCTTTACACTTCCATTTCTAAGTAAGAAAAAATAAAAATAAATTTATTAAACATTCAGTTTTAGAAGTTGGGAAAGGGAGAACAATGTAAAATCTAAGGAAACTACAAAGAGGAAACTGAAAAGAAAAAAATAAAAAGTATTTATTAGTCAAAAATAAAAACAATCAGAGAAAAATAATGTTAATAACATTAAAAGGGAGAGCTGACAATAATGGGAAAAAAGAAAATAAAGAATCTGAAATTAAGTCTAGGAAATGAGAAACACCAGAGATTAAGACAAAATTATAAAATTTTTGAGAAAAAAATGTTTTTCTCCTATTAATCTGTCTTTCGTTAGTTTATTTTTTAAATATTTGTTATGTTTAATTGACAGTTGACATATTAGTTTCAGATATATAACACAGATATATAATATAGTAAGACATGCTCCCACAAGTGTAGTTTCCATCTGTCACCATACAAGGTTATCAATTACATTATTGACTATATTCCCTATGCTGTATTTTAAATCCCATGACTTACATATTTTATAACTAGAAGTTTGTACCTCTTAATTTCCTTCACATATTTTGCCCATCCTCCCTACCCCAAAACTTTTAAACATATTTCTCTAAATCAAATTCTCTCTATTGAAACAAAGAAATGAAGAAAAGAAATAAAGCAACCTACCTGGTGTAGGTTCTATTTCCCTAACTGAATCCTCACATTACCAGACAGCAAATTCAAAGAGACCAATAATCATGAACTACATGATTATCATGAACCAATTATCAAAATATCTCTAATAAGATACAAAGCTCAAAATGTTTTGCTAATGAATTCCAAACATTTATGAATTAAGTACCTTTGATACTACCTAAAATGTTTCTAAGAAATGACAATGAAAAAAGTTCCTAAAATCACCATGACACAGACATCAAAAAGTGGCAAAGATACAACAAAAATAAATTCTCTTATAAATGCCAATGCAAAATCTTAAAACAAAATATTAATAGGACAAAACAGTCCACTGAAAGAAAAATATCTCATAGCCAGTTTTGAGACATTTCAAAAATGCATACCTAATAGTCATATATAGAAGTATTCCCATAAGAGCCAAAGACAAATAAGGCCACTTAATGTCAACAATGTTATTTAACATTGTTTCCAAAATGCCTCTAACTGAGAGAATCTGAGTACAAATATTTTAAAGAAAGATGCTCACCCATTTTAATAATAAAAAAACACAAATTAAGCCATTGGAATTATTATTTTTCATGTATCAGGTTGACAAAATTAAATAAAACAATACATTCTATAGGTAAGAGTTTGGGGAAACAGATTCTCTAACACACTGTTAATGGAAAGGTGAATTATTGAAATATCAAGTGGGCAAACTTTATACCCAGAAATTTTACTTCTTGGAACTTATCTCACACATAAGATTTGTACAAGTATACAGATTATATTTACAAGGACATTTATCACAGGTTTAATAGCAAAAAGAGTCCATCAATAAGAAATCAAAGAAATTAATTATAATGAAATGCAGCCATTAAAAATTAAGATAACTTCATGTGACATATATAGAGAAATGCCAAGGCATATAATGAGGCTAAAATGTCAAACTGCAAAATAATTTATAGAGTACAATGATATTTCTATAAGATGAACAAACATCTTGTGTGGGCATGTGCATCAAAAAAAATAGAGCATAAAAATAAAGATATATGTGAAACGTAGAAAAGATAACAATATTCTCTTTGTCTTCAAACCTGAATTGCCTCGTGAAAATTTAAATATTAGAACTAATCAAAACCAAAATGATTTATGTTCCATTTCAAATTGCATCCACAAGCTGTTCAAAATACACACACACTGTGACGTAACACTACAATAGCACTTCCAAATATAGAGCCTACTAAAATATGAAACACCAGCATTGAATGTATCACTCCAAATTTAGTACAGATGCTTCCATGAAATTAAATCGCAGCTCTCATGCATAACAGGAAACATTCATCACACTAGGAGGCAAAATAATGTCCAAAGTAAAATAATATAGGGGCACCTGGCTGGCTCAGTCAGAAGAGCATATGACGCTTGGATCTCAGGGTCGTGAGTTCAGGCCCCACAGAGGTGTGGAGATTACTTAAATAAAAAAACGTTTTTAAAAAAAGTAAAATAATATAGCACAAGATGAGTTACTTTGTTAATCATTACTTGGTAGTGTGAGAAAATATAAAACAATAACAGTTAAAGATAAAAGAAAATACTAGGCAAGATGGCGGAGGAGTAGGAGACCTGGATTTCGTCTGGTCTCAGGAATTCAGCTGAATAGGGATCAAACCATTCTGAACACCTACGAACTCAACAGATCGAAGAAGAGAGTAGCAACAACTCTCTGAACAGAGAAGCGACCACTTACTAGAAGGTAGGACAAGCGGAGAAGTGGATCTGAGGCGATATTCGGGAGGATAAAGGGCGCTGGAGGGGGCCTCCGTGGGCCGCTTCTGGCAAGTGATAGAGCCGTGGAGCACAGAATTGGAAATTGTAGGAGTCGACTCCGCTGAGGGACGTCGCTCCAGTGGCTAAGCGGGAGGTGAAAACCTTGCGGGACAGTGTGGACTCAGGACCCTCGGGGTCACAGAAAGACCGGGGGTGCCTGAGTGCAGCAGAGCTCCCAGGTATCAGAGCAGGGAAGCCGGCTGCAGAGACCGAGCCGAGGCATGGGCTCTCAGCTGGGGGTTGCCATAAACTGTGATCTGCAGCCCAGTCGGGCCACTGCGCCTCCAGCAGGGACCCAACAAGCAGCAGATCCGGGGAGACTCTCCTTCCTCCTCCGGGAGGAGCGGCGCAGGAGTGCACCGCAGGGATCTGCTGGGTTTGGAGACTCCACACGGGGTCGGGTGCCAGAAATAGAAACGCTCGGTCACAGGCCAGGTGAGCACGGAGTGCGGCTGGAGACCGGGGAGACGGGAGTGATTGACTGCTTTTCTCTGGGGGCGCACTGAGGAGTGGGGCCCGAGTTCTCAGCTCCTCCGGGCAGAGAGTGGGAGGCCACCATTTTCACCCTGGTCCTCCAAAGCTCTACCCAGAGCTTGCAGGGAACAAAATTTCCTGAGAGCAAACCCCAGCAGCTTGCTTGACCCGGACCGACAAGGGCGGGGCAATTCCGCCTCCGGCAAAGACATTTGGAAACGACGGCAACAGGCCCCTCCCCCAGAAGATCAGCACGAACAGCCAGCCAGCCAAGACCAAGTTTACCGATCAAGGAGAACGGGAGAACTCCAGCGCTAGGGGAATACTGCACATAGAATTCATGGCTTTTTTACCATGATTCATTAGTATTTCAAACTTAATTTTTTTAACTGTTTTTTTGTGGGATTTTTTATTTTTTTCCCCTTTTTCAACCAACATCTTATCAATCCCTTTTTTAAAAAAACATTTTTTATTTTTCATTTTTAGAGTCATATTTTATCCCTTCATACTAGTTACCCTTATTTTTGGCATATATATATAAGTTCTTCTCTCTTTAAAATTTAGATATACAGTTTCTTCTAACAGATCAAAATATACCCTAAATCACTAGTGTATGACTTTGTTCTAGTCTCCTGCCTGATCACACTCTCTCCCATTTTTTTTTCTTTTCTTTTTTCTTTTTCTTAAATCTTCTTTCTTCTTTCAAACAACTTCTTATCAATTCTGTTTATAAAACCTTTTATAAGTTTCATCTTTACAGTCATCTTCCATCCCTTCATTGTATCAACCCTTATTTTGTACATATATAAGTCTTTCTTCCTTTAAAATTTTAGGAGGCACTTTCTTCTAACAGACCAAAATACACCCAAAATCTAGTGTGTGGCACTGATCTATGCACTAGCCTGATCATCTTTGATCATATTGGTTTTTTTTGTTTCTTTTGTTCTGTTTTTGTTTTTATCTTTTTTTCTTTTTCTTTTCTCTTTCTTTTTTCTTTCTTTCCCTTTCTTTTACCCTGGTTTCAGGTCTTTTCTGATTTGTATAGAGTATATTTGCTGGGGACGTTGTTAACCTGTTAGCATTTTGTTCTCTCATTTATCTGTTCTCCTCTGGACAAAATGACAAGATGAAAAAAATCACCTCAGGAAAAAGAACAAGAGGTAGTACCGTCTGCCAGGGACCTACTCAATACTGATATTAGTACGATGTCGGACCTAGAGTTCAGAATCATGACTTTAAAGATACTAGCTGGGCTTGAAAAAAGCGTGGAAGTTATTAGAGAAACGCTTTCTGGAGAAATAAAAGAACTAAAATCTAACCAGGTCGAAATCAAAAAGGCTATTAATGAGGTGCAATAAAAAATGGGGGCACTAACTGCTAGGATAAATGAGGCAGAAGAGAGAATCAGTGATATAGAAGACCAAATGATAGAAAATAAAGAGGCTGAGAAAAAGAGAGATAAACAACTACAGGATCACGAGGGCAGAATTCGAGAGATAAACGATACGATAAGACGAAACAACATTAGAATAATTGGGATCCCAGAAGAAGAAGAAAGAGAGAGAGGGGCAGAAGGAATATTGGAGCAAATTATAGCAGAGAACTTCCCTAATGTGGGGAAGGAAACAGGCATCAAAATCCAGGAGGCAGAGAAATCCCTTTCAAAATCAATAAAAATAGGTCAACACCCCAACATCTAATAGTAAAACTTACAAGTCTCAGAGACAAAGAGAAAATCCTGAAAGCAGCTCGGAAGAAGAGATATGTAACCTACAATGGTAGAAACATTAGATTGGCAACAGAGCTATCCACAGAGACCTGGCAGGCCAGAAAGGACTGGCATATCTTTAGAGCACTAAACGAGAAAAATATGCAGCCAAGAATACTATATCCAGCAAGGCTGTCATTGAAAATACAAGGAGAGGTAAAAAGCTTCCAGGACAAACAAAAACTAAAGGAATTTGCAAACACAAAACCAGTCCTAAAAGAAATACTGAAAGGGGTCCTCTAAGCAAAGAGAGAGCCTAAAAGCAGCATAGATCAGAAAGGAACCCAGACAATATACAGTCACAGTCACCTTACAGGCAATACAATGGCACTAAATTCATATCTTTCAATAGTTACCCTGAATGTAAATGGGCTAAATGCCCCAATGAAAAGACACAGGCTATTAGATTGGATTAAAAAACAAGACCCATCAATATGCTGTCTGCAAGAGACTCATTTTAGACCCAAAGACACCCCCAGATTGAAAGTGAGGGGGTGGAAAACCATTTACCATGCTAACGGACACCAAAAGAAAGCTGGGGTGGCAATTCTTATATCAGAAAAATTAGATTTTAAAACAAAGACTGTAGTAAGAGATGAAGAAGGACACTACATCTTACTTAAAGGGTCTATCCAACAAGAAGATCTAACAATTGTAAATATCTATGCCCCTAACATGGGAGCAGCCACTTTTATAAGGCAATTAATAACAAAAGAAAAGAAACACATTGACAACAATACAATAACAGTGGGGGACTTTAACACCCCCCTGACTGAAATGGACAGATCATCTAAGCAAAAGATCAACAAGGAAATAAAGACTTTAAATGAAACACTGGACCAAATGGACTTCACAGACATATTCAGAACATTCCATCCCAAAGCAACGGAATACACATTCTTCTCTAGTGCCCATGGAACATTCTCCAGAATTGATCACATCCTAGGTCACAAGTCAGGTCTCAACCGATACCAAAAGACTGGGATTATTCCTTGCATATTTTCAGACCACAGTGCTTTGAAACTAGAACTCAATCACAAGAGGAAAGTCGGAAAGAACTCAAATACATGGAGGCTAAAGCATCCTACTGAAGAATGAATGGGTCAACCAGGAAATTAAAGAAGATTTTAAAAAATTCATGGAAACCAATGAAAATGAAAACACAACTGTTCAAAATCTTTGGGATACAGCAAAGGCAGTCCTGAGAGGAAAGTATATAGCAATACAAGCCTTTCTCAAGAAACAAGAAAGGTCTCAAATACACAACCTAACCCTACACCTAAAGGAGCTGGAGAAAGAACAGCAAATAAAGCCTAAACCCAGCAGGAGCAGAGAAACCATAAAGATCAGAGCAGAAATCAATGAAATAGAAACCAAAAGAACAGTAGAACAGATCAACAAAACTAGGAGCTGGTTCTTTGAAAGAATTAACAAGATTGATAAACCCCTGGCCAGACTTATCAAAAAGAAAAGAGAAATGACCCAAATCAACAAAATCATGAATGAAAGAGGAGAGATCACAACCAACACCAAAGAAATACAAACAATTATAAGAACATATTATGAGCAACTCTATGCCAGCAAATTAAGATAACCTGGAAGAAATGGGTGCATTCCTAGAGATGTATCAACTACCAAACTGAACCAGGAAGAAATAGAAAACCTGAACAGACCTATAACCACTAAGGAAATTGAAACAGTCATCAAAAATCTCCCAACAAACAAAAGCCCAGGGCCAGATGGCTTCCCAGGGGAATTCTATCAAACATTTAAAGAATTAATACCTATTCTCCTGAAACTGTTCCAAAAAATAGAAATGGAAGGAAAACTTCCAAACTCATTTTACGAGGCCACCATTACCTTGATCCCAAAACCAGACAAAGACCCCATCAAAAAGGAGAATTACAGACCAATATCCTTGATGAACATGGATGCAAAAATTCTCACCAAAATACTAGTCAATAGGATCCAACAGTACATTAAAAGGATTATTCACCATGATCAAGTAGGATTTATCCCTGGGCTGCAAGGTTGGTTCAACATCCACAAATCAATCAACGTGATACAATACATTAACAAAAGAAAGAACAAGAGTCATATGATCCTCTCAATAGATGCAGAAAAAGCATTTGACAAAGTACAGCATCCTTTCTTGATCAAAACTCCTCAGAGTATAGGGATAGAGTGTACATACCTCAAGATCATAAAAGCCATCTGTGAAAAACCTACAGCGAATATCATTCTCAATGGGGAAAAGCTGAGAGCTTTTCCCCTAAGGTCAGGAACGCGGCAGGGACGTCCACTATCACCACTGCTATTCAACATAGTATTAGAAGTCCTAGCCACAGCAATCAGACAACAAAAAGAAATCAAAGGCATCCAAATCGGCAAAGAAGAAGTCAAACTCTCACTCTTTGCAGATGATATGATACTGTATGTGGAAAACCCAAAAGACTCCACCCCAAAACTGCAAGAACTCATACAGGAATTCAGTAAAGTAGCAGGATATAAAATCAATGCAAAGAAATCAATGGCATTCCTATACACCAACAAGACAGAAGAGAGACAAATCAAACAGTCGATCCCATTTACAATTGCACCCAAAACCATATGATAGCTAGGACTAAATTTAACCAAAGAGGCAAAGGATCTGTACTCAGAAAACTATAAAATACTCATGAAAGAAATTGAGGAAGGCACAAAGAAATGGAAAAACGTTCCATGCTCATGGATTGGAAGAACCAACATTGTGAAGATGTCAGTGCTACCTAGAGCAATCTACACATTCAATGCAATCCCCATCAAAATACCATCCACTTTTTTTCAAAGAAATGTAACAAATAATCCTAAAATTTGTATGGAACCAGAAGAGACCCCGAATAGCCAGAGGAATATTGAAAAAGAAAAGCAAAGCTGGCGGCATCACAATTCCAGACTTCCAGCTCTATTACAAAGCTGTCATCATCAAGACAGTATGGTACTGGCACAAAAACAGACACATAGATCAATGGAACAGAATCGAGAGCCCAGAAATGGACCCTCAACTCTATGGTCAACTCATCTTTGACAAAGCAGGAAAGAATGTCCAATGGGATAAAGACAGTTTCTTCAACAAATGGGTGTTGGGAAAATTGGACAGCCACCTGCAGAAGAATGAAACTGGACCATTTCCTTACACCACACACAAAAATAGACTCCAAATGGTTGAAAGACCTAAACGTGAGACAGGACTCCATCAAAATCCTAAAGGAGAACACAGGTAGCAACCTCTTCGACCTCAGCCACAGCAACTTCTTCCTAGAAACATCGCCAAAGGCAAGGGAAGCAAGGGCAAAAATGAACTATTGGGATTTCATCAGGATAAAAAGCTTTTGCACAGCAAAAGAAACAGTCCACAAAACCAAAAGACAACCGACAGAATGGGAGAAAATATTTGCAAATGACATATCAGATAAAGGGCTAGTATCCAAAATCTATAAAGAACTTATCAAACTCAACACCCAAAGAACAAATAATCCAATCAAGAAATGGGCAGAAGACATGAACAGACATTTTTCCAAAGAAGACATCCAAATGGCCAACAGACACATGAAAAAGTGCTCAACATTGCTCGGCATCAGGGAAATCCAAATCAAAACCTCAATGAGATACCACCTCACACCCGTCAGAATGGCTAGAATTAACAAGTCAGGGAACGACAGATGTTGGCGGGGATGTGGAGAAAGGGGAACCCTCCTACACTGTTGGTGGGAATGCAAGCTGGTGCAACTACTCTGGAAAACAGTATGGAGGTTCCTCAAACAGTTGAAAATAGAGCTACCATACAATCCAGCAATTGCACTACTGGGTATTTACCCCAAGGATACAAATGTAGGGATCCGAAGGGGTATGTGCACCCCGATGTTTATAGCAGCAATGTCCACAATAGCCAAACTGTGGAAAGAGCCAAGATGTCCATCGACAGATGAATGGATAAAGAAGAGGTGGTATATATACACAATGGAATATTATGCAGCCATCAAAAGGAATGAGATCTTGCCATTTGCAACGACATGGATGGAACTGGAGGGTGTTATGCTGAGTGAAATAAGTCAATCAGAGAAAGACATGTGTCATATGACCTTGCTGATATGAGGAATTTTTAACCTCAGGAAACAAACTGAGGGTTGCTGGAGTGGTGGGGGGTGGGAGGGATGGGGTGGCTGTGTGACAGACATTGGGGAGGGTATGTGCTATGGTGAGCGCTGTGAATTGTGCAAGACTGTTGAATCACAGAGCAGTACTTCTGAAACAAATAATGCAATATATGTTAAGAGAGAAAAAAGAAGAAGAAGATAGCAGGAGGGGAAGAATGAAGGGGAGTAAGTCGGAGGGGGAGATGAACCATGAGAGACGATGGACTGTGAAAAACAAACTGAGGTTTCTAGAGGGGAGAGAGTTGGGGGGATGGGTTAGCCTGGTGATGGGTATTAAAGAGGCCACGTTCTGCGTGGAGCACTGGGTGTTATGCACAAAGAATGAATCATGGAACACTACATCAAAAACTAATGATGTACGGTGATTAACATAACAATAAAAAATTTTAAAAAAATACTAGCAGCTCTTCCATAAAGAAAGTGAGTTTTTCCTTTCTTTCTGGAAGAAAGGAAAAACTCACTAGTCTAACTTACTTTGGGGAAATAAAGTCTAAGTTAATTTTTTAAATTAAATGTGAGACTGTTTCCACAGAAAGAACTTTATTCCACTGAGGAATCCACAGTAGCAAACAGATATGAAATGCGAAGTACAGATCCTGCCAGAACTGCTTATATTTCTATGTATTAATTTATAATTAACAAGTTAATCATGCATATTAGCAGATACTCAGAAATGAGCTGAAGGAAACCAGAAATGATTGACCATGACTCCTTTGTGCTAGGAAGAAGGCTAGAAGAGAGAAAAGAGCAATTAAGCACACTTTTCTAGCCTTGACACTATAGTAACTGGAATCAAGTTCATCTTCTCACTGAAACAATTAGAAAACTGAGCATAATGTATGAAACTGTTTTCAGATACAGGACCACAGGCAGCACAGGACTGGAATCCCAAAGAGAAGTGAAAAACCTGAAATTGCCCCAGTTTTCTGTCTGGAAGTCTTTCCTAAGGGATATGCAAAGAGAAAATCAGAGTGTAAGTCCAGAACAAGCACAAACTTAAAACATGAGAGTGAAAAGTTTGACTTTATAATAATTACAACATCCCATGAGAGAATCCTGGGCAGGGGAGTGACACGGCCATTACAAGTGGTAACTTAAAAAGTCAAAGAGAAAACTCTCTGGGCCTCACACTGCTTGTACATTTTTCTTTTCTTTTCTTTTAATAATAATGCAAAGCCTCACCTGATCTGAATTATCTTTAATTCTAAATAAATAGTCTGATTTCATAAATGCTAATTATGCCTTACCAGATGAAAAATAAAATGCCATTAGGGAAATATTTTAAAATAAAATCAGTCAAGATGAAGTAACAGGAACCAAATTTACACTTCTACCCGAAAAAAAAAATGGACAAAATATAAGAAATAACAGTTTTCAAGATACTGGATATCAGTCCATGAAGGACATGAAGTGATCACTGAAAGAAAACAAACAAGCTGAGCCCTACAACGGCCCTGACTTACTGACCACAGCCTGCAGCACAGGGAGGAGAAACCAAAGGGGATATGAGTAGAATCCCTGAGTTGAGGAGGCAGAGCTGAGTCTGTGAAGAACAAGGCAGCTTGAGTTCATGGCACAGACTAATGGAAAGGATGGAGGCCCAGTGAGAAGCCTGGAGATTCGCAGGGAGCCCTACTCTGGTATTCAGCAGAATACTGATCAGTGCATGCCCGGGAAGAAGCTACATGAACTGGAGAAAAAACTGGCTGAAAAGATGACAGGGAACAGTTCCTGCTGTTTGTATATGGTCAGGAATGGTGTCTGTTCCCACCAGCCACCCCAGAAAAACTCCTAATTCATGGGGCACTGGGTAGAGCCCTGTTAGTGGGGAGTCATTAGTCCCAGAGTTCACACTGCTCTAAATCTGCCTGACAAATTTTAAAATCAAGATCCAAAGGATCAAGCTCTTTCCACATAACTTAACTGTGCTCCCTAACAAAACTCAACAAAACATAGCAATATAAACTATCAAAAATGAAACTGAGAGAAAAAAAGAATGTAGAAATAAATAAATGGAACCTCACTGAGCTGCAGAACACCTTCTAGACATCTAATATATGTGTAATTAGAAAACCCCAAGGAGACAGAGGAGGGATAGGAAAAGTATTTGAAGAAATAATGGCTAAAACATTTAAAACTCAATGAAAACCAAAAAACCCACAGATTCAAGAAGCTCAATGAATCCAAGCACAAGAAGTATGAAAAACAACTACACTATCAGTACTATATTTGAGGCAAATAGCTTTGGAACATTCAAACATTTCATAATGATAGTATAATAATTTTCATAAAATAAGGTGATTATATATACAAAACACCATCAATTTTATAATTCATTTGATGAATTGCTGGATATCTTATTTTTTCTTATATTTATAATTTCTTCCCCTATAAATGGAACCGGAATATGCTAGTCTCCTTCCCTGCATAGTGTATGTCATAGCATCTAGAACAGCAGGTATAATTTTCATCTGGTGGGAGTTTTTAAAGAATCAAAGAACTGAAGCTATTTGGTGACTCAAGGAGGGATGGATCACCTGCATTAAGTATGTCCTTCAATGTCCAGGGAATTTCGGCCTCTCTATTTAATTGGCCTTTCTAACAATGGAAGGATTCAAACTTTTAAGCCCTTGTAGTAGTATTTTGTAAGTAGTACAAATTCTTAGATTATCAAACACTAATGCAATAACCAAAACAAATACTGAATAAAAAATACTAAGTAAACAAAAAATAAATAAATATTTTTAAGATAAAATAAAATCAAAATAATCAATTAATTGAAGTCATTAGTTGGGTTCCAAAGACTGGTACCATATATGCTGAACCACATTAGCTCACTCATTGCCCAATCTCAGATAGCCATTTCCAGAAACTACATGACTACCAAAATATTACTATTGCTATTAAAAAGAATAAATCTAGATATCTAAACACAGATCATACCCAGAAGGAAATTATATTACCTTTTCTTTCCCACTACTTTTTCTTCCAGCTTCCTAGACTCAGCGTCCCTCACAATTCTTGTTCTTCTGAGGATGAACATCCAGAAAGCTAACAGGTCAGAGTAACCTTTGCCCTTCAGAAGCAAATCACATCACCTCAGCAATCTCTCCTACCAAAAGTTAGGTGCTGAGTTAAAGACCCCTGCAGTCTCCTCCAGCTCTTGCACCCTGTGATTTTTCTCTACTTAGCTACTTCCCTCTATACTGTCATCCTCATAAACTCCTTGAGTTTTACTGCTCATGTGCACAGAAGATTACTTTGTTGATCCAGTTCTAGTGGTTTTTTGTTAATACAGGGCTGACCTATTTGGCTGTTAAAGAGAAAACAATAAATTACAGTAGGGCTTCTGGAGATGTTTGCCTACTCCCCTCTAGCTTCAGTGGGATAGACCTGTTCTCCACCCTGGTTCATCCCATTCTCTCCCCATCCATGTCCTAAGGCAGTTGTTTTGTTATTCCTTATTTCCTATATTCCCCAAATCTCCTTGATTGGCTCTTTCAGCATAACATTTCTATAAAAGCAGACTTCCCTTTCCTCCCAGAATCCAACCAATCCTTCCAGTTACTGCTCAGTCTAATCTTTTTAAAACCCCCCCTCACAAAAACCTCTGGAGAAAAGAGTTAAAACTTTGCATTTGCTCCCAGAAGTTATAAACCAGACTATATACCTAGGACCCTCTCTTTCTCTGAAGCTCTGTCAAATAAATGATGTTTTCTTCTCTCACATCCTGTGTAACACAGAACCAAGAGGAGGGGTTAATGGTGTTCATTCCTTCTCCCCAACTTCACCCCTAATTAAGTCTAAACTTGCTTGTCTAGATGACCCTCTGCTCCTCCTCTTTAACATCTGCTTCTTCTACATTCACAGGCTTTCTCTTATATACTCCTCATATCAACACTCTGAGGCAAATATCTTCATCTTATAAATGGTGGCAGAGAAATTAAATAATCTGCCAAGGTCACACAGCTAATAAATCTACCTCTTAATGTGCTAAGATGTTGGAGGATACAGAGGTATGGGAACCTAAAGACACCCGCATCGAAAAATTACTTTCATCTTTTCCTACATACTCAAAATACATGCATCTCAAGAATAACTATTAAGCTAAACTAATGAGAGAACTGTATAAACTGGTTACAAATTACACAGTAATCTTTAATTAATCCCTGTTTAGTACTTTATCATTAAATTAGAGGCCAACAGCCACAAGGAAAATCTATCTACTCCTTTAGGCTACCTACTTTGTGGCATGAGTAACATCTAAAGTGAGTTAAGTCCTTCTAGGCCAAGATTAGTCAGTCATTCTTGATATGAAAGTAAAAATAAAAGTGGCCTGCGCTTTATTTGGGTTTCTAACTAGAATAATGACCTACACTTCAAATCTAAGCGTCTGCCTTCAGCTCGGGTCATGGTCCCAGGGTCCTGGGATCGAGCCCTGCATCAGGCTCTCTGCTCGGCGGGAAGCCTGCTTCTCCGTCTCCCACTCCCCCTGCTTGTGTTCCCTCTCTTCGCTGTGTCACCCTCTGTCAAATAAATAAATTAAAAATCTTAGAAAGAAAGAAAGAAACCAGCATCTTCTTCTATCTAACCAAAACCAGCACCACACTGGATAATTAGAAATAGCACCACTACATGCTAACTGAACATAAAAAAAAAAAAAAAAAGAAAGAAAAAGAAATAGCACCACTTTAAGATAAATATACATATAATACATATTTACCTGTCCCCAAGGAAACAAAATTACTGGTTTGAGACTTTTAAGTTTTAGAACATTTTTCAGAATCCTGAGTTGTAAACTGAATATTAATATTATATTATAAAATACTGTTTCTACCTGAAATGTATTTTTCAAAAGATTTTCTACATTCCTAAATGTGACTTTTATGTTGTTGTTTTGTGACCAGAAGTAATTCCTAGAAATAAATGCATCTCTTATTTCACAGTGAAAAAGAGGAATAATGATTCCATTTATAGAAATTTTATTCTCCCCTATCACTCCACCCCCTAAAAAAAGAGACCATTTACTACACTGCATACACTACAGAGCATCACAGATTTCCAAAATAATTAGCATGAATCCTAAAATGCCTATTTCACTCTTAAGAAACCAATAAAGGTAAATAGTACCAGTTATATTAGGATGAATACACAATATTAAAAAAAGTAAACACTTCACTCAAATTTTGGAAAGTGAAAATTACATATAGGGAAAAAATTTATATCTTTTAGAAAAGCAAATCATACTTCCACCTCTGAACTACCAGATGTGTGGTGAGGTAAATCAGTATTCCATAAACAGGTAGCAATTTAAAGTTCTGAGTTTATTATACCAAAAAGTATTTATCCTGGACAATGAGGCAAAGAACACACAACTACTGTAGCTATAATTACAGTAAAGCATTGAAAATAATCAACAAAATGACTCAAGCCTGAAACATACCTAAATAGTTGTTATAAATAGGTTTTCTCTACAGACTATATCTTCCAACTACTTGCTTTCTTTCCTCCTTGAATATTTTTAAAACACAACAATAAAATTCCAAGAAGAATGCATAGTTTCTGTGCCACGCAATAATTCAAAATAAATGGCTCTCTGAAACAACAGTTTTTATTCAGAGTTTGTCTGAATTCATAAGAATGTTTTTGGAGTTTCTGCATCTTTATGAGATATAGAAATCCAGAAGACAAGTCATTAAATTTCCCTAAAGCTGAGGATTTCAAAGACTGAATTTCAAGTGCAAAGTACTTTCTATTCACAAGAACCTGTCTTTGCATTTTCTTCAAAGCTTCCTGGTTTCCAGAGGCTAGTGGTTCCCAATTCTGCCTGCAATAAGAATCACCTGGCAGCCTTTTTAAAATACCAAATCTTGAATCCCATGACCAGAGATTCTGACCTAATAAGTTCTGGATGGGGTGCAGGCATCAGTATTTCAAAGCTTCCCAAGTAATTCTAATGTATAAAACATTTGTGTCCCTAATAATCACAGGGTTATCCAAAATCACACTAAAAACCACAGAGCTTATTTAAAAAAAAGGTGTGGGGCACCTGGGTGGCTCAGTCGGTTAAGCGGGTGCCTTTGGCTCAAGTCATGATCCCAGAGTCCTGGGATCAAGCCCCGCATGGGGCTCCCTGCTCGGCAGGAAGCCTGCTTCTCCCTCTCCCACTCCCCCTGCTTGTGTTTCCTCTCTCGCTGTCTCTCTCTCTCTGTCAAATAAATAAATAAAATATTTTTTTAAAAAAAAGGTGTTAGATGAACAACAGTCAAAAAATTTATCAGGGACACATTTTTAAAAAGAGAAACCTAAGAAAAACTTTGCATGGTTTTACATAGTTTAAGTGGTTAAGAAACACGTAAGTACTACAAAAAACATGGCACTTTACCTTGAAAAGACCTGAGGTTTGCTTTTCAAAAGTAGGTGTCAGAAGGTTTGCAGCTGGTGAGTTTTTATAAAGTAGTAGAAAGAGTTATCTGAATTTGTACAGAAAGTTGCAAGACCACATGTGGATGGGTGTGGCTCATAACACAACAGATGAACAGAGGTAACCAATAAATGATGAAAGTGTGTGCCTGTGTGAGTTTTATGCATTCCTAAGCAGCTCAATTCACCTAGGTTGTTTTTGGCATTCACCTAGCACTTCTTCCAGATTTGTACATGAACGAATACAAAATCACATTATGTTCAAACTGTTCCCCAATATATCAATTGCATTGGAACAAATTCACGTTTTTTAATCCAGCTTTATAGCAGAATTGACTCCACAGTCAGACTTAAGAATTACTGTCTTAAAATACATATAGTTGAAAATCTAGTTATACAGGTTCTAGTTACAATATATACTTATTATGTGACTACTAAATAATAAGGCTGGTTCATCAAAAATCAGTTTTCATTACTTTTCATTCCCATGCAGTATATGGAATATAGCCAATATTTCAGTCCACTCTGTGTTCAAAAGATAAACCAATATTTCCCTTCAAATAGGTTGTGCTGAGAATTATTTGTATCACTACACTATCAGAAGAGAGTTGACTGTATTCTGACAGGTGTAATTGTATATTTACTAATTTTTGTTTAGCTTTATTGAGGTATTAGTTAACATATAACATATGCAAGTTTAAAGTGTACAACATAATGATTTGATACATGTATATATTGTAAAGTGATTACTACAATAAGGTCAGTTAATACCTCCCTCCCCTCACATGACTGTCCTTTTTATCTTGTGATGATACACTTTAAGATCTACTCTCTTAACAACTTTTAAGTATATAACACAGTACTGTTAAATATAGTCACATGCTATACATTACATCCCCAGAGATTATTCATCTTATAGCTGGATTTGTACCCTCTGATCAACATCTCCTCATTTCTCTCCCACCTCCACCCTCCCAGTTTCTGACAACCACCATTCTAATCTCTATTTCTATGAGTTGGCTCATATAAATGAGAACATATAGTATCCTTTTTTCTTTGTCTGACTTATTTCACTTAGCATAATGCCCTTAGGTCCACCCATATTGTCGCAAAAGGGAGGATTTCCTTCTTTTTTAATGACCGAATAATATTCCACTGTGTATATATACCACATCTTCTTTACCCATTCATCCATTGATGGATGTTTGGGTTATTTCCATATCTTGACTATTGTAAATAATGCTGCAATGAACACAACAGCGCAAGTATCTCTTCAAGATAATTATTTCATTTCCTTCAGATATATATCCAGAAGTGGAATTGCTGGATCATCTGGTAGTTCTATTTTTAATTTTTTGAGGAACCTCCATCTTGTTTTTTAAAATAGCTGTACCAATGTACATTTCCAGCAACAGTATACAAGAACTCTCTTTTCTCCACAGCTTTGCCAACACTTCTTATCTCTTGTCTCTTTGATAATAGCCATTCTAATAGTTATGAAGTAACATCTCATTGTGGTTTTGATTTGCATTTCCTTGAGGATCAGTGATATTATCTTTTCATGTATATGTTACCCATTTGTTATGCATTCTCTGGAAAACTGTACTCAGATTCTCCACCCATTTTTTTCATTGGATTTTTTTTTTTTTTGCTATTGAGTTGTAGGAGTTCCTTATATTTTGAATATTAACTCCTTATCAGATAGATGGTTGGCAAATATTCTCTCCCATTCCTAAGGTTATCTATTCATTTTGCTGCTTCTGCTGTGCAGAATCTTTTTATTTTTGCTTTTGCTGCTTCCACTTTGGGTACAATATCCAAAACACTGTTGCCAAGACCAATGTCAAGGAGTATTTTCCCCTATATTTCCTTCTAGTAGTTTTACAGTTGAGGGTCTTATATTTATGTTTTTAAACCATTCTGAGTTCATTTTTGTGAGTGGTGTAGGAGAGAGGCTCAATTTCATTCTTTTGTATATGACTATCCAGTTTTCCCAACACCATCTATTAAAGAGACTATTCTTGGCTCTCTTGTCAAATATTAGTTGACTATATATGCATGGATTTATTTCTGAGCTCTCAATTCTGTTTTATTGGTCTACATGCCTGTTTTATGCCATATCATACTGTTCTGATTGTTAAACCTTTATAATAAGTTTGAAATCAGTGATTTGATACATTTAGCTTGGTTCTTTCTCAAGATAACTTTGGTTATCAGGGCCTTTGTAGTTCTATCCAAATTTAGGATTGTTTTCTCTATTTCTGTGGAAAATCCCATTGGAATTTTGATAGGGATTGCACTGATTCTATAGATGGCTTAGGGGAGTAAGGACATTTTAACAATATTAACTCTTCCAATCCATGAGCACAGAATATCTCTCCATTTATTTGTGTCTTCTTCAATTTCTTTCATCAATGTCTTAATTTTTCAGTGTCCAGATCTTTCATCTCCTTGGTGAAATTATTCCTAAGTATTTTTTTCATGCTATTGTAAACTGGGTTGTTGTCTTTATTTCTTTTTGAGATAGTTCATTATTAGTGTATAGAAACAACTGATTTTTGTATCCTGTATGCTTTTATTTTTCCCTTTTTGTTGTCTGTATTACTTTTGGTGAAATATTGGGCAATCTTGGATTTTTACTTAACTTACAGCTGAACAATACAAGTTCTGGTTTTAACTCTTATTTATTCTTAATTTACTTTGATCTTGTTTCTTTACTTTTCGTGTGTACAGCAATGCAGTAACAAGTATGTTTTCTTCTCATCTCCAGATATTTTAAGGCTAGATACCAATTTTTCAAAGTATCTCCCATTATTTCACCAAAAGCAATACAAACAACAAAAAGGGAAAAATAAAAGCATACAAAAACCATGCCCTCAGAATTAAAGACAGAATGTACATACTTCAAAATAACTTTAAGTAAAAAAAAAAAAGAAGAAAAGAAAGAAAGAAATTACCAAAGCACAAAGTATGATTTCTTAGACTCATGTTCTAGATTAATGGAACTTAAGAGACAAAAAAGCTAAATGAAATGAATGATTCTGGATTAGATCTTGAACAAGGGTAAAAGAAAATTGCCAAAAAAGGTCATTATTGGGACAACTGACAAAAGTTGAATAAGGAACGTATTTTTGATAATAGCATGGTAACAATGCTAAATTTCCCAAATTTGATTATACTGCAGGTATGCTCTTAGAAAATACTTAAATAAATATTTAAGAATGAAAGGACATAATGTCTTCAACTAACTCACAAATTGTTCAGGGAAAGAAAGTAATATATAATTGTATTGAGAGGAAAGCAAACTGTAGAGTATATAAAACAAAAGGTTAACAACGCATAGAGTAGAGGGCACAGGGATATCTTTGTTTTATCCTTGAAACTCAGCTGTACATTTTAATTTTCTTAAATAAAGACATAAAAGCCACTAGTTGCAAGACTTTTGCTTCCAGTCAAGGTAGTGAAACAGGCATTTCTTTATCCGGCTGCATAAAACTACTAAAAACTGGACAAGATATATGAAACACCAACATACAAGCCAGTGGACATCAGGCAATGAAGGACAGTGAACCCTGAGGGAGAGACTACAGATCAATAAACTGACCCCTAAGGTTATCTCAGCTTATTGAATGGAGAAAAAGTCCAAAGAGGAAGAGCCACACAGAACTCAGTAATATCTGTAAATTAAAGAGACTGAGTTCAAAGCACAGAGACCAGATAGTCACATTACTAGAAAAGAGACAAGAACAGAGTACTACAGAGGAGAGGGCAGCATTAGAAGACTCAGGGAGGTCTGCAAAGATTCCCCTTTGATTGTTTACCTAAGTACTGACCAGCCCCAGGGTGTGAGGAAATCACCCTATGCCAAGAGGATAACCTGTAGAACACTGTCTACAGCTCACACAAATCCATGGATTTGTGCCAGGTCCCAACAACCAAAATATAAAACCTCATATCAGGAGACTCTTTTAAGTACTGAGAATGATCCTGCCTCCGTAGAGGAGATAAACTCACCCTAGTCTACAAGTACTTAACAAATGTACAAGTAAGAGCCAGGGGTACCTGGGTGGCTCAGTCCGAGGTGCGATTATTGCTAATTGAAAAGTAAAAGCCAAAAAGGTCAAACTGTCTCCAAGTAACCATCACCAATCCCAAAACAAAGCTCAAGAATATTTTTTAAAATATGAAAATATTCAGTACCTAAAAAGGTAAAATTCACAATGCCTGGCCTCAAATCAAAGACTACTAAGCATAAAGATGCAGAAGAAAAAAGAAAAATTAGCCAATCAAAACTGACCCAGCAGTAACAGAGATTATAAAAGACAAAAAGAATAAAACAGTTATTGTAACTACATTCTAAGAAACTAAAGGAAAGAATAGGTATATTAAGTAGACACATGGAAGATACAAAAAAATATTCAAATTAGACTATTAAAGATAATTCATTTATTTATGACTTGTTCATTTTCAACATGGAAATGGCTCAGCTACTCAGTTTCTCTTTCCTTCTCTCCAATTCCTCCACCCTAAAGCACAGGTGTGGGGGAAAAGGAAGAGCTGGGTTTGGCCAGATATGAGAATATAAAGGAATAGCACACACAGGCATTTTTTTTTAAACAGATTTATGTATTTGTGTGAGAGAAAGAGTGCACACACACCTGTGAGTGGGGAAGAGGTGAGAATCGTCAAGCAGACTCCTAGCTGACCTGAAAAAATAAATTACCAGCAGACTTCCAATATAAGAAATGTTAAGGGAAGTCCAAGCAGAAAAAAAATAATACCAGAGAAAAACCTGGATCTACACAAAGAAATGAAGAGTACAGTGAGTTGTAACTCATTGGGTAAATATAAAGACTTATATTCTTATTTAAATTATTCAAAAGATAATAATTTACAGCAATAATAATAATATTATATTGTGGGATTTATAATACAAGTAAAATTACAAAGCATAACAGTAATAGCATAAAGTATAGGCAGGAGAAATGAAAGTATACTACTGCAAGTATATTATTATAGATGAGGTTCTATATATGACTAAAATATAAATGTGTAGTAAGTTAAAGACGTATACTATGAACCCTAAAGCAACCACTAAAATAACACAATAAACAATTATAGGTGATAACCCAACAAAGTAGGTAAAAACAGAATCATAAAAAAACTCAATCCAAAAGAAGAGAGAAAAGGAAAATAAGAAAAAGAAGAAGCAGACAGGACAAAGAGAAAACAAATAGTAAACTGATAGATTAAAACCTGACCATACAAAAAAAAATCACATTAAATCAAAATAGTCTAAACACACCAATTAAATGGCAGTGACTGTCATATTAGGAAACAAAGCAAGACCCAACCACATGCTACCTACAAGAAATCCACTCTAAATATAACAACCAAATAGGATGAAAAACACAGAATATGCTAATATTAACCAAAACAAAGCCGAAATGGTCCTATTAATATCAGATAGAGTAGATTTCATAGCAAAGAATATTATGAGGGATAAAGAAGGTAATGTCATAAATAAAAAAATGAGTCAATTCATAAGAATTTAAAAATCCTCACAGTCACCTAATACACAAGTTAATTCATTTGTCAAAAAAAAAATAACAATTCTAAGCATTTATGTAACTAGTAACAGATTCACAAAACATGAAATAAAAACTGATGAAACTGCAAGGAGAATAGACAAATTCACAATTATAATCAGAGATTTCAATACTCATCTTTCAACAATTGAGAGAATAGGTGGACAAAAATGAGTAAAGAAATAAAAGACTTGAACACCACTATATACCATCTTGACCTGTCACTTATAGAACACTCCACCCAACAACAAAAGGATATCACATGTGTATGAAACAGTTCCTTGACAGACCATATTTTGGGCCATGAAACAAGTAATCTAAATATAAAAGTACAAAATAGGCTCTTATAAAGAAATGGAACTAAGTTCAAAATCAATAACAAAAATGTCTCTGGGGAAAAAAACCCAAATATTTGGAAATTAAATAATAGACTTTGAAAGAACACATGGGTCAAAAAAGAAATCAAAACAAAAGTTAAAATGTATGCTGAACTGAAAGAAAATGAAAATAAGCTTATAAAAAGTTCTAGGATTTAGCTAAAACAGTACTCAGAGAAAAAAAAACTATAAGCTTATATTACAAAAGAAGATAGATCTTAAATCAATAATCTGTTTCCACCTTACTAAATGAGGGTAAGTAAGAGCAAATTAAGTGGGAAAAAATTAATAGATTTCAGAGGAGAAATGCAATAGAAAACAGAAAATCAATGAAATCAAAAGGGTAGTTCTCAGTATCAGTAAAGTTGATAAACCTCTAGCCTGTCTGATCAGGAAAAAAAGAGAGAAGACGAAAATTGCCAATATCAGGAATGAGAAAGGTATTAAAAGGACAATAATGGAAAATAATAAACAACATAAAAATGTTGACATCTTAGACAAAAGTGAACAAATTCCTTGAAAAGCATAATCTACCAAAGTTCACTCAAGAAGAAAAAGACTAGCTGAAGAGCCCACTATATTAAACATTAAATGTATAATTAAAAACCTTCTCTGAAAGAAAACTTTAGGCCCTGATGATTTCATTGGTGAATTCTATCAAACATCTAAGTAAGAAATAAAAACAATTCTACACAAACCTCACAAGAAAACTAAAGAGAAAATACTTCCCAACTTGTCCTATGAGGCCAGCATTACCCTGATGCCAAAACCACAAAACATTACAAGAAAAGACAACTGCAAACCAATATCCCTCAGTAAAACTGAGATAATTTCAAAAAAAAAAGTTTTAGCAAATTGAATCCAAAGATTTAAAAAAAAAAAAAAGGACAATATCTAAAACTAGGTGGGGTTTAATCCAGGAATACAAGATTGTTTTAACATTTGAAATATCTGAAAATCAGTGAGTACATTTCAATATATTATCAAGCTGAAAAGAAAAAACAATACAATCATCTAAGCAGAAAAAGATAAACCACTTGACAAAACCCCAACATCAGTGCATGAAAAAAACTCTCAGCTAAGTAGGAGTAGAAGCTTCCACAAGCTTATAAAAAAAGGTATCTACAAAAAACTCACAGCTAACAGCATAATTAATTGTGAAAGACTAAATGTGTTTCCCCTAAGATTAGCAACAAGACATGGATATCTGTTGTCTATACTTCTGTTCAGGTTTGTGCTAGAGGTTCTAGCCAGTGCAAAAATAAAGAAAAGCAAATAAAAGACATCCAAATGAAAAAGAAGGAAAATTGTCTTTGTTCACAGAAGACATAATCACCTGTGTAGAAAATCCAAAGGAATCTACAAAAAAGCTACAAATAAGCGAGTTTCACGAAGTTTAGGTTACGAGATTAGTATACATAATAATCATGAACAGTGGGAAACTAAAATTTTGAAAAAATACTATTTACAAGAGTATCAAAAAATATGAAATACACATAAATCTGAAAGTCCTGTACACTGAAAACTGGAAGACTACTCAGAAAAATTAAAGAAAATATATACCATGTTTATGGACTGGAAGATCCAGTACTGTTAAGATACACGTTTTCCCCAAATTTACCTATACAGTCAGTGCATTCCAATCATAATCCAGTAGCCTTTTTAAAATAGAAATTGACGAGCTAATTCTATAATTCATATGGGTACGCCTGGGTGGCTCAGTCGGTTAAGCTTCTGCCTTCAGCTCAGGTCATGATCCCAGGGTCCTGGGATCTGTCCCGAATTGGGCTCCTTCCTCAGTGGGGAGCCTGCTTCTCCCTCTGCCTCTGCCTCTCTGTCTCTCATGAATAAATAAAATCTTAAATAAATAAATAAATAAAATTCATATGGAATTGTAAAGGAACCAAAATAGCCAAAAGTATTTTGAAAGAAAAAAAAAAGAACAGAAAAATTACACTACTTTGTGATTATTATAAAACAGCAAAATAAAAAGTGTGTTATTTGTGTCAGGGCAGACAAAAACACAGGCGGAACATAATAAAGTGTGTAGAAATAGGCTTACAAACGATGGTCAATTGATTTTCAACAAAAATGCAAAGGAGAAAGCTTAATCTTTTCAACAAATGTTGCTAGAACAAATGGATATCTGTTTGCAAAAAAAAAACTTGATCATACCTTGCCCCCTATATAAAAATTAACTAAAAATGGATCATAAACCTAAATCTAAAGCAAAACTATAAAACTTCCAGGTGCAAACAAAGGAGAAACTCAGCAAATTTAGGTCAGCCAACAGTGGGGTTTTTTTTTTAGAGGCAACACCAAAAACACAACATCCTAAAGAAAAAAATTGATAAACTGGACTTTTTTTAGGTAGAATAAATGATGACTTTTCAGTGTTAAGAGGAAAGGCTGACACATTCCTTGTTTTTCTTCGGGTTTCCAACCATTGTTCACTGTTACCTCTCAACACTTCCTCTTTGAAAGGCAATCCTGCCCATTTAAACCTTCCCTCCCAATCTTTATCACTTTCCCTAGCCCCCTTTGCAATCCAAAAACTCTCCTGACTTCCTTAATTATTTTAGCATTTGTCTCCATCTATCCCTTACCAAAATACTTGACACTTTAGTGTGTACACTGATGATTCCTCCACTGGCCTGACCTCACAAATCTTCAATCTTCTATACCTACTAATCCTATTTCTTGTTACTTTCACTATCTTACTTTTCTCAAGAGTTTAATTCCAGGGGCACCTGGGTGGCTCAGTCAGTTAAATGTCTGCCTTCGGCTCAGGTCATGATCCCAGGGTCCTGGCATCGAGTCCCACATCGGGCTCCTTGCTCAGTAGGGAGCCTGCTTCTCCCTCTCCCTCAGCCTGCTGCTCCCCCTGCTTGTGCTCTCTCTAATAAATAAATAAAATCTTAAAAAAAAATGAGTATAATTCCACTTAAACACGGTAAATAGAACACATGGCTATTTCTCCACTTCTTCCCAAAATCCCACTAAAATATAATGTAGTTACTTAAAGTATAAATTCACAATAACAAAGAAAATAGAAAAGGGGACAACCACAGATAAGACATGTCAACAAAACATAAGAAAATAAAAAGTAGGTCAATGGTAATTAATTTGAGATTATTTCAACAAGAAATGTTGAAAACAAGTGTTCTGCAAAGGGTAGGTCAAGAAGAAAGGGCCATGTAGGCGGAGATGGTGGTCAAAAGGTACAAATTTCTACTTAAAAGATCAGTAAGTACTAGGTGTATAACGTACAACATGATGGTTATAATTAACACTGCTGTATGATATATAGAAAACTTAAGAGGGTAGATCCTAAGAGTTATCATCACAGAAAGGATTTTTTTCTTTTCTTTTTATTTTATCTACATGAGATGACAGATGTTAACTAAACCTATTGTAGTAATAATTTCACAATATTTGTGAATCAAACCATCATGCTGTATAACTTAAACTTAAATAGGAATGCATGTATGTCATTTATTTCTCAATAAAAAAAGAAGAAAAGGCCAATTTATAGGGTCAGACCTATAATTCCAGTAAAGCTCAGAAACTGGAGAAACCTATATGAAAGAAGCTGAGACGATACTGAAACAGAGGAATCGATTCAAAGTCTATATAAGGAGCAGACAGAACTCTCATTTCTATTGCTCAGCCCACACAAACATGCAACTGTTCTTCCCCCAATTCAGAAGAAAACAAGAGGAAAAAATAAACCAGAGAGCCTTTGGACTAAGAGACATTAGGCAGCTTACCAAAAACAGGAAGATTAACTAAAGTATAACTCTTAGAACACTCAACCTACTTTCCCTATCAATTCTCGTAACATAACAGAGTAGTCAAACCAAACACAGGACAAGTTAAATCTGAATTTCAGATAAAAAATAAATAATTTTTAGTGTATGTGTGTCCCAAATATCACATGCAAAATTTAACTGGTGTCCTACATTTTTATTTGCTATGTCTGGCAACCCCATCTTCAGACTAGAGACTAGAGAATTCCTTTTTGGGGAACCTGACTAGCCTAGGGAAGGAAGTTAAAGATATTAACATTAAGGGGTTCTCAACGAAATCACAGATCCTTAGCGGATCATACACACCACACACACATTCCATTGGAAACAATTTCCTCTACAATTTACTCAAATCCTAAGAAATATTAGTAAAAGAAACACACTAATTTTTTTAACTTTCCAAAGTAAAACAAGGAAGACTTTCCTTTACTTTGAATAAGTATAGTGAAATATGATATTTAAGTAATACAATGGAAATACATAGAGCAGAAATCTAAGAACGATTAAGGTGTGTAATATTTCATCTTTAATGCCTTCCAACAGCAATTAACAGTGCAATTTGGCCTTTATTTTTGTGGTGCTTAATTTTAAATTTTATATTATATTTTTACAATCTTAGAGTTAAAAAAACATATTGTTTATCCAAAGAATTTTTTAGTGTGATTACCTCAGCAGTACATTATTATTTTAGTAAGATGAATGATAGCAAAGAACACTATGTGTTAAAATACTCCATGTGATTCACTACACAAATGATTCACAGAAGAATTCAGGGAAGGTGGGTTATGATAAAAGCTTGTGTCAAAAGAAAATAGCAGGTCTCAAGACACGCAAGAAAATAGGGTAATGAAGAAAACAAAATTTGTAAAAAATGGCTCTCAAACCAAAATCATTACAATAATCTAGACATCAATTTTTAATTTCAAAATTCAAAAATTTCAGACCTACCAACTCAGATTCAGGAGGTAGGGCATAAAATGTGTAATTTTTGAAACTTTCTCCCATGAGATTCTGATAATCAGCAAGATTTTGGAACCACTGCTTTAGAATGCTAATTTGGGTATGCTCCCTCAACAGCATGATCTATTTGCCCTAAGAAAAATTATGATGCTATACACAATAAATAATGAAATTATTCTCCTTACCTTGGATACATTGCTGACATAATTCATTTGAACAGTACTTTCCTTATCAACTTGATTACAAAGGTTCTGTAAAGTAGATGCATATTCTTTATCACTTTTTATTCTCAGGGCCATAAATTTCTTCACTGTTTCCAGTAACCGTAATTCCCAGTCTTGCAATTTTAGCACAGCTTCATGTGAATTCTTCAGGTCACTCCCAAACCCCATTTTGTAAGGCACTGTCTTATCCTCCACACTGCACTGTGAGCCTTCTAATCAGCACATATCTGTGTATGTAAACAGAAGGGGAAAAAAAGTCAAATCAAAAGGAAATTTGTCTTCAAAGGAAAGTTATGGCCTATTCCTTTTAGGGTAAAAAAAAAAAATCACTACAACTGAATGCTTTCACTGCACTATCAGGATAACAAGATGAGGATGTCCACTCTCTCCACTTCTACTGAACATTGTACCGGAGGTTCTAGCCATTACAATGAGATAAATGAAATAATTTCCATGGTAATCGAAAAAGAAAGAAGTGAAACTATATTTATTTGCAGAGGACATGAGATTGTATATACAAAATCCTAAGGAATGTAATAAAAAAGAAGTACTAGCATTAACAAGATCAATATACAAAAATCAATTATATTTCTATACACTAGCAAGGATCAATCTGAAAATGAAATTAAAAAAACAATTCCTATATATGACTGCATCGAAAAGACTAAAATATTTAGGGATAAGTTTTATAAAGTAAGTTAAAAACCTGTGCTCTTGAAACTATAAAATATTGTTGAAAGAAATTAAGGAAGACCCAAATAAATGGAAAGACTCTGTTAATGGATCCAAAAGACTTAATATTGTTAAAAAAGCAATCCTCTCCAATTTGATCTACAGCTTTAACTTAATCCATATTAACATATGGATTTTTTTTAAAGAAATTGAAAAGCTGATCTTAAAAAAACATCTTGAAAAAGAACAAAGCTGGAAGACTCACACCTCCTGATTTCAAAACTGAATGAATAGCTACAATAATCAAGGCAATGTGGTACTGGCATATAGACAGACATAGAAATCAGCGGAATAGAAGAGAGGGTCCAGATGTGAATCTTCACATTTATAATTTTCTACAAGGGTGCCACATCTTTTCATTTAGAAAAAAAAGTCTTTCAACTGATGGTGCTGGGAAAACTGAACTTCTACATGCAAAAGAACGACGCAGGATGCCTTCCTTATGCCATACATAAAAAAATTAACTCTAAAGGGATAATAGATCTAAATATCAGAGCTAAAACTATAAAACTCTCAGAAGAAAACAGAGTAGACCATCTTTGTGACCACGGCTCAGGAAATAGTTTCTTAGATAAGACACCATAAGCAAAAGCAACAAAATTAAAATACATAAATTGAATTTAATCAAAATTTAAAACTTCTATACTTCAAAGGTCATCATTAAGAAAGTGAAAAGAGCACAGAATGAGAGAAAATATTTGCAAATACTTATTTGATAAGGAACTTCTATCTGGAATATATAAAGAATTCTTACAACTCAATAATAAAAAGACAAATACACCAAATAAAATAGGCAATAGACACTTCTCCAAACAAGAGCTACAAAGGTCCAATAAGCACATGAAAAGATGTTCAATATCATTAGCCATCAGGAAAATACCAATCAAAACCACAATGAGATACTATATCACACCACTAGAATGTCTTTAATCAAAAGCCAGATAATATCAAGTGTTGGAGACTGTGAAGAAATTAGAACCCTCATATACTGCTGGTGGAAATGTAACATGGGGCCGTTTCTCAAAGTTAAAAACAGAGCTATGATATGACCCAGAAATTCCACTCTTGGGTATATATCCAAGAGGAATGAAAACATATGCCCACAAAAAACTTGTACATCAATGTTCCAGCAGAATTATTCGTAACAGTTACAATGTGGAAATAATCCAAATATACATCAACTGTTGAATGGATAAATAAAACATGATATCTACATACAACATAATATTAGCAATGAAAAGGAAAAAATTACTGATAGAAGCTACAATATGGATGAACCTTGTGAACATTATGCTAAGTAAAAGAAACCTAGACACAATGATCTCTTTATATGATCTCTTTATATGAAATGCCCAAATTGTACAGATATAAAGTAGATTAGTAGTTGCCTGGGGCTGCAAATTTGGGAAGAAATGAGGAGTAATTGCCAGAGGATACTGGATTTCATTTTGGGGCAATGAAACTATTCTAAAATTGATTGTGGTGATGGTGGCATAACGCCGTGAACAGAATAAAAACCAGTGAACTACACAGTTTAAGTGGGTGAATTCTTCAGTATATGAGTTATAGCTCAATAAAGTTGCTTAAAAAATCACTACAGCATAACTTATGATCACCTAAAGGTCAGTTCTCAGAAATTTCCCCAAAATATCCTGCTTGTTTGCTATAAATTCTGAAAACTATGATAGCATTTATTTTGCTCTCCAGACTCCTAAAATTTCAGGCAATGAATCTTTCAGGGCCCATTAGAAGAAATGAAGAAACACACCTCTTATTTTTAGTTTTGGCTTATCCATACCAGAAGTCATTTTCTTGTTAATTCATCTGAGATCCTCTAAGCTATAGAGAAAAATGAGAAGAGGTTTACGTTTCTAACCTCAGTGGTACCATCTAAAGCAATGGTAAAAATGTGGGTTTTCCAAATAGAGAACAAATTACAATTTTTCAGAACAGAAAACTGGCCAGTTTTATGATCTATCAAATAAGTAGAGAAGAGAAAAAAGGTTGTGAAAAACTGCACTTCATCCAAGTTCCCAAAGTAGTAACCAGGACACCAAATGGACCTTAACATAATTAAGTCAATACAAAGTAATTGACTTATTCACTTTAATATGGAGTAGGATAATTCCAGTTTTTTCACTTTGGATGTAGTAGATACACTGTATCTTTATAGGATACAAAAATTTACAATGAACATTTTTCTGTTATTTTACCTACAGCTCATCTAAGTCTCAGTAAAGATACATTCTATCTCATCCCATGTTTTCAATGGAAAAATAAAGAATAATTTTTGAGGCCAAAAAAATGTGAAACAATTTCCTTTTTTTAAAAACTATATCTGAGATTGTGGTTCATTTTATTCCATAACTTGGGATAAATATCACTTCTGCTCCTAAATATACCTGTTTATACCTGATCTAAACTTTGATAATATTTTTTTCTTCCATTACCAGGAACTTCAAAAGGATTATGAAGAGCTCAGAAGGATAAAAAAGGAAATAGAATCTGGCAGCTATGAGAGAAACCCTCCAGCCCATCCTAAAGGTGTACTTATACACACCAATATTCTAGGTCTAGAAATAGAAAATAATTTCATTTACGGTACCACTCCTTAAGGAATGTCAAATGATAAAAATGTTAAAAACAACCCCATAATAAATTAAGACCTTGTCTAACTGTTAAATTGGTAGAGATTATAAATACTTTAGGAATTAAGGGAATGACATCCTACAGGCAAATGACATAAATAAGACTATTTGCTTCAGTAGTGTTTGAGATAACAATACAAAAGAAGCCAAAAATATCCATCAAAAGGAACTGACTAGGTAAATTACAATCAAGGCTGCTGCATCTGATTCTAACTGAGCAATTCTAGGCAGTGCCATTCAAATCACGGTCTATGTGAATGTGTTCAGTATCCAACCTTCACAATCATACGTGGTAGATCTGATTGCGGTACATTCATTCAGTGGAATATCATTCAGTTCTAATAAAAAATGAGAAAATCTTTTGTGTATTGATCCGGAACTATCATTAAAAACTTCTAACTGAAAAAAGTGAGACACAGAACTTGGTATGCTTACATTGTATAAAAAAAGAGGAGGAATGATAGAAATTAATTTTCCTTATAAGTACAAAAAATATTTCCTGAAGAACACATAGTGGCTGGGACACTGGAGTGGGAGAGAAGGGCTTTTCATTATATACCCTTTTGTACATTTAAATTTTGTGCTAAGTGAATGTATTGATACTACCTATTCAAAAAATAAAGAATTTTTGAAGAGAAAAAAAAAATAATGAAAGCTAGACCAGCCCAGAAAAGTTTTCTAGAAATGGTAAGATTTGAGATTAGGGGTGAAAAATGACCATGATTTAGATTATAAAAAGTCAAAGAGGAAATGTATTCCAGGAAGTAGGAGCAGTATGGTACCAAAAAAAAAAAAAAAAAAAAAAAGAGAGGTAATATGAGGTAAAGCAAAGAAAAAAATGTCTCCAAAATCAAGCTATATGTGGCAAGCAGTGGGAGATGCCGTACGAGTTTATCTGCTATTCCACTATAAACTAATAGCAGATTAGCGGGAAACTAATAAGGATCAAACTTCTTGAATTAATTGGTTTTTAAGGCAAAATAACATGATCATGAATGTGATTTTTTTAATGACTAATTTACTGGTGCTAGTTACATAAGTATGTTCGATTTGTGAAATTTCATCAAGCTGAGCACCTGTGATTCATGTACTTTTCTATCTGTATGTTACAGCAATAAAAAGAGAAAAAGGGACATAGAGATAGATTTTAATCTGAAAGCTAGGGATAAAATAGCTTGAAGAGAGGGGAAAAAATGAGACATAAGACAAATCAATAAGTCATAGCAATATATAACTTGAAAAATGAGAATCTATAATTGACAGTATCAGTGAGAATTAAGAAGAAAGATCTTTGACGTGGTGTATAAATTTAGGGAACAAAAGAGAGACAGATGATCCAAAGACAACTTCAAGGCTTTAATAAGAAATATTGACAATACCAACAGAATTGGAAGAATGAGAATATGGAGCTCCTTTAAAGAAAAAATAAAAGAGGTTTGGTAGAGTTATAGATGCCAGGATGAAAAAGAAGATATTTACAATACCAAATGTCAGAGGAAGATGTGAAAATTGTAAAAAAAAAAAAAAAAAAAAGTCATTATTGGAATTTGGGGATAAATTTGGTATAGTGAAGCGGTATCTCAGAAGCTCCTACCACCAATAACTAAAAAGAATAAAAAACTGTTTTTGAGAAAAAGCAAAAATTTAAATATATCATCAGTAAGTAGAGTGAAAACCAACTTTATGCTACAACTTTCACAGCATGCTTTCAAAGAAAAGAAAGAAAATTCTGGAGCTCTAGGTACTATGGCAATGTGCCCAACACTACCCCAACTTCCAGAAGAGTTTCTGAGGAATCAGAATTAACAAAATCCTGAGAATTCACACTGGATGCTTCAATATGAAAAGAAGCAGGCAGTGAATAGGCCAACCTAGGGACAGTCAAGAAAATATCTAGAGAGAAGCCTCTCTGCACCAGGACAGGACGTTACAACATGCAGAGAGGGCAGGTTTGGCTTGCCATATTCCAGGCTCTGTGAAGAACTGGTGGATGAAATTAAATCCAGGATTACAAGATGTTTAATGGAATTTCATAAGAGAAAGTAAATCTCAGGGCCCCCAACAAGGTCAAACTCAGCCCCAGGCAATATCTCCCTACCACCTCCATGTTCATACAACAAAGAAACCAAAATTAAAAAGTAAAAGCCAGCTTCTGGTCCAGATAAGATGACACAAGACCATTTTTCCCAGTTCCATCACACAAAACACAACTATAAACACAAGAAAGAGACTACCAAAGAAGAACTCTGAAAAGTGGATAGAAGGCAACCTCCCTTGGCCCTAGGATTAGAAGAACAGCGCAGAGGCTAAGCGTCTCAGGTTCTCCTCACCCAACAGGAGGTCGAGACCTGACTTTTCCCAACCTCAAGTCTAGTAACAAAAGGCAGCCCATATAGGTAGGCTAACTCCCTCAGGATCCAATAGGAGTCCCTCTGACAACAACTGGAGAGCCAGACCACCAAAAGAGAAATTATTTGTGAGCCCCACCAAAAATAAACAGCCAGAAGAAGCACTCTCCTTACCTGCTAGGCCTGAGAATCCCCTTTTCCACAAAGAGAAACTGAATGAGGTAAGAAGAACCAGCAAAGAGACCCAGCTATCAAGTCAGGAAACCTCTTTGTTCTCACAGGTCTGAGGTCCTCCTTCCCCACCAGAGATACCAGAGCAGGCAAGCAGAACCAACAAAACAAACCCAGCTGAAGCTGCTGCTCAAGACTTTCCTCTCCTGCCCAGGGACATCAGGACAGCAAGGGGGCACAGTAAGGAAATTCTACCTTAGCCCTTTTCTACCAATAGATATCTAGGAGCTCAGCCTAAGAAAAACATCTTCTACTCTGCAGCACCAGCAGGAACCAGTGGGAGCCCTAGTTATATCAGACAAACAAAGCAAACCAAAATAACAGCACAAAGATTCTCACAATTAACTGCCATTGAAACCAAAGCGCATAAAAATAGGCCAAAAGGTCTGCATGCGAAACCTAAACAGAGGGACTTCCTGTGAATATAAAACATTGAAACAGACCCCAGGGTCTCTGACATTAATAGATAAAATATCTAAGATTCAATTGAAAAATCACCTCTCATACCAAGAACCAAGAAAATCACAGCTTGAATGAGAAAAGACAATCAACTAATGCCAGCACTGAGATGAATTAGATGTTGGAATTATCTGAAAAGGATTTTAAATCAGCTATCTTAAAAATGCTTCATCAGTTATAAATTCTCTTAAAAACAAATGTAAAAATGGAAAATCTAAGCAAAGAAATAGAAGTTATAAAAATAACCAGATGGAACTTACAGAACTAAAATATGCAATAACAGGAATAAAAAACTCACTAGATAAGCTCATTAGAAGAGCAGAGATGAAAGAGGGTACAATCAGTGCATGTAAGGACAGAGTAAAAGAATTCAACCAATCCAAACAACAGAGAGAAAATAGACTGACAAAAAAGAATAAAGCCTTGGAGACCTGTGTGACAATAACAAAAGATCCAACATTTATATCATCTGAGTTCTGGAAAGAGGAGAAAGAGAGTAGGCTGAAAAATTATTCAAAGAAGTATGTCCATCTTGGGGAATAAGCTAATATAAAGTCACAGAAATCAAGACAGTGTGATCCTCGTAGAGTATAACAACAGATCAGTGGAACAGAATAGAGAACCCAGAAATAAATCCACACAAATATGCTCAACTGCTTCTTGACAAAGGTCCAAAAGCAGTTCAGTGGTACGGGAGCAGCTGGATAGCTATAGGCCAAGAAAAAAAAGAGAGAGCAAGAGAGAGACAGAGAGATAATCTGGACCTAACATCTCACACAAAAATTAACTCAAAAGGATCATGAACTGGGGCACCTGGATGGCTCAGTTAGTTAAGTGTCTGACTCTTGATTTCGGCTCAGGTCGTGATCTCAGGGTTGTGAGATCGAGCTTGTGCTGGGTACGGAGCCTACTTGTGATTCTCTCTCTGCCTCTCCTTCTGCCCCTCCACCCCCTACCTGACTCCCGCGCGTGCGCGCACATGCTCTCAAAAAAAAAAAAAAAAAAGGATCATGAACTTAAATATAAATATAAAACTTCTAGGGAAAAAAAAGATATCTTCTGGATCTAAAGCTAGGCAAAGTTCTTAGATTTGACACAAAAACATAATCCATAAAAAAGAAAAATCAATAAATTGGGCCTCATCAGAAGTAAAAACTTTTGCCTGTGAAAGCCCATGTGAACAGGATAAAAGACAAGCTACAGACTTTGAAAAAATATTTGCAAATGATATATCTGACAGAAGTCTAGTATCTAGAATAAAGAAAAATCTCTCAAATTCAACAGGTAACAACAACAATCTAACTAGAAAATGAGCAAAAGACATGAACACACATTGCACAGAAAAGGATACAAAAATGGCAAATAAGCACATGAAAAGATATTCAACATAATTAGGCATCAGGGAAATGCAGTTAAAACTACAACGAGAGGGGTGCTTGGCTGGCTCAATGGTGGAGCGTGTGACTCTTGACCTCAGGGTCATGAGTTCAAGCCCTGTGTTGGGCATGAAACCTACTTAAAAATAAATAAATAAAAATAAGGGACGCTTGGGTGGCTCAGTCGGTGAAGCATCTACCTTAGGCTCAGGTCATGATTCCAGGGTCCTGGGATCGAGTCCCACATCGGACTCCTTGCTAAGCGGGGAGCCTGCTTCTCCCTCTGCCTGCCACTCCCCCTGCTTGTGCTCTCTCTCTCTGACAAATAAATAAATAAAATCTTAAATAAATAAAATTATTAAAAAGCTACAATGAGATATCATTACATACTTACCAGAATGGCTAAAATAAAATATAATGACAAAACCAAATGGTTGTGGGAATATGGGAAAAACTGGATCACTCATTTGTTGCTGGTCAGAAGACAAAATGGTACATCCACTCTGATTTCTGATAAAACTAAACATCCAGCTACATTATGACCCAGCAATGGCACTCTTGGACACTTACGCCAGAGAAATGAAAACATATCTTCATACAAAAACTCGTACAAAATGTTCATAGCAGATTTATTCATAATAGCCAAAAACTGGAATCAGCCCAGAGATCCTTCAATGAGTGAATACATACCACGGAATACTAACTACAGTAAAAAGGAACAAGAACAAACTGTCAATATAGGCAACCACTTGGATGAATCTCCCAAGAATCCTGCTGTATGAAAAAAGCCAATCCCTAAAAGTTACATACTGTATGATTCCATTTATATAACATTCTTGAAATGACAAAATTTTGGAAAAAGGACGGAATAAGGGTTGCCAGGGTTTAGGGCTTGCAGAACAGAGGGGGGGAAGCAAGTGTAGTTATAATAGAGGAACACATGGGATTCTATTAATATTGGAACTGTTTGATACTTTGATGACAGTAGTGGATACATGAGTCTATCTAGACTGGTAGCAAAATTTTATAGGACTTAATATACACACAACAAATGAATACAACTAAAACTGAGTACAATTAAAATTCATATTTCTATAACATTGGCGGAATGTGTCAGTGTTAATATACTGACTGTCGTTTCATATATAGTTTTGCAAAATGTTACAACTGGGGGAAACTGAACAAAATGTACCAGGGATTATTATTTCATACAACTGCATGTTAGTCTACAATTACCTCAAGAGAAATTCCAATTTGGAAAAAAGTTATGCCCAGATCTCAAACTATAGCTCAGAAGAAGAAGACGTGGAGAGGGCATTACAAATTCAGCTACGTTCTTCCAGAAATAATAGGTAAGAACTGCCTATGTTAACCCCATGGGAGATGAAAAAAATGGCAAGGAAAGCATACAGTTATGCTGTAGCCAAAAATTAGAGAGAGAGACAGAGACACAGAATGGGTCAGAGGGACTGTTATATCACAGACAGATTTGTAATGTAAGTTCCAATCAGTCAGGGAAGTACTCTGCTTTGTTCCCCCAGTATATCTCCAGTGCTTAAAACTGTGCCTTGCATACAGCTGCAATAAATACCTGTTAAATGAATTAGCTACACAGCCATGCAGCACTCTATATGCACTCTCTCATGCCGCACAGTCCCTACTTCAGAATCTTCATTCTTTAGGATACTCAATAATACTAGGTATTAATTTTACAACCCTAACCTACAGGTTGAAATTCCAACTCCACTGCCTGATAATCAAAGCCCAGCCAACCTTCCCCTCTCAGCAACAGTACCACACCTTACTACTTAATGGTTCCTTACATGTCTCTGTGTCTTTGCAGATGTTCCTTCAGTCTAAATGCTTTTCCTCCCTTGTTGGCCTGAAGAATTATCAGCAGCTAGACTTAAAAGTAGTATTCTCTGTGAAGGCTTCTGTGACTATCCCCACAATCATAACCCCCCAGGTCGACTTAGGTGTTCCCTTTTCTCAGATCTCAGGGATCATGTAAGTATCTATGATTAATAGAACACTTCTCATGGTATGTGTTAGCTATTTGTTGAAATATATTTCTCCCATTAAACTCTGAAATATCACATATTTTTCATCTTGACATCAGTGGGGCTTAAGTTACTACCCAGGATACAGTAGGCATTCAATTTACTGCAAATAATTGCAAGCACAAACTCATTTTTTAAAAGATTTGTAAATAAAATTTTAAAATAAAAATATCTATAATTTAGTAGATAGTACAAATGAGGCAGGAACAGTATTATACAAAAATGCATGCATGTTATTAGCAAAGATGTCTACTTTTAAATATCATCTTTTAAAAAGTGAAAATAACAAAACTAATGAACTATTGACTATTTAGGTTTATTTAAATTTGTTTTATTCAGCTTGTTAAGAATCAAGTGAGTTATGCTGAGTTTTCAATTTGCCAGAGTTATTAAAAAATTTAAAATAACCATTAAAAATTGCTATCTTTTCAAAAATTAAAAGTTCATGCTGTATAAAAGAAATCTACACATACTTTTAAATAAAAATGGAATTTATTAAATAGCAAAATATAAAACAACTAGTTTCCTTAGTAGGATAATAGAATTCCCATGGTATTTCTTGTAAGAAGAAGGGCATATGCAAGTATTTATTCTAAAATGTCTCCTGTTTTTCAACTTTTGGCTCCACAACTGGCAACTTTTACATTCTCTGAGAATACAGATGGAAATGTTGTTTTTATATAGCATAAAGTTTAATCTGTATTGAATATTCTGTTTCATATAAGGGTGATTTATTTTAACATAGATGATGTCTTGTGGTCAAAAATATCTATTTAGTTATTTCCTTTATTTTAACATTGACAAAGAGATTCAAATATACCACGAAGGTATGCTAATTTAAAAAAATCTGCAAATAAGTGAATAAAAACTGTGTAATAGAAATAGGAAATATTTCATTCTTCCCCCAAGAGATATTTTCACAAGCTGGCAAGAAATTCAATGAGTTTGAATTTATAGCCCTTGACTAATAGAACCCAGCAAAATCAGTTTATGGTTCAACTTACTTTATTAGTATATGTTTGTTCATTGATAAAGACTATAAAATCATTAATCAGTTAAAGTACAAATATAATTATCTAATGGTATTTCTTACATTTCATATGCTTCAGTACTGACAGAAATCAGAAACAGTGACTCTATTTGAACAAAATATTAAGCTGCCTGCAGCAAGACAGAAACAAAGTCACAAAAAGCCAAGTACGCAAGTAATAACCAAGATTACAAACCAAAAAGCTGACGTCATATGAATACAAAGTGAGGTGTTTTTTTCATAAGCAGTTAAACAGGCAGGAATGAACAGTCACCAAAGTTTAACTATAAAGACAACATCATTCATTACCGGTTAATATATGCTGACCTTGGCCACCCTACAGATTCAGTATTTAAAACTCCTCTCATGCTTTATTTGAAAGTGTTGCTTTTAGCTTAATTTAAAATAAAAGTTAATTCAAATGAAATGGCACTGGATTGTCCAGCCAGCCTACTAAAGGATGATAATATTCCACTGAAAAGGAACACTATACAAGCTATACACAAATGAACAACATGTTTATTTTTGAATGAACTGGTTTTTTTTAATTTTAAAAATGTATTTGAAGTACTGACATTTAAAATTATTGGCCAAGAGCAGAATTATTAACAGAATTTTTTTCTTTGTTTTAAAGTAATAATATAAACCAACAAGTATGTATTGAGTAACCATGGGAAAGACACTGTGAGGGGTACAAAGATAAATAAAATTTGGATTACTACCTTCAAATACTTACAGTATATTAAGAATAAATAGACAACTTCATATGTAACAATGATACAATTCATTCAAAATTCATTCAGCCACACGTATTGAACATCTATGTGTTAGACATATTTCTCAGTGCCAGGAATATCAAGACCCATAAGATTACAGTCCCTATTCGCAAAAGTCCACAATTTACTAAGGGTGACAAACATGGAAACAAACAAATGCCATATAATTCAACAGGTTCACAAATATAAATGTGTTCTAAACTCGGTGGGGATACAGAAGAAGCATGCATATTTCTTTTTTTTTTTTAAGATTTTATTTATTTATTTGAGAGAAAGAATGAGAGAGAGAGTACATGAGAGGAGGGAGGGTCAGGAGGGAGAAGCAGACTCCCTGCCGAGCAGGGAGCCCGATGCGGGACTCGATCCTGGGACTCCAGGATCATGACCTGAGCCGAAGGCAGTCGCCCAACCAACTGAGCCACCCAGGCGCCCCAAAGCATGCATATTTCTAGAGGCCATCAAGGAAGGCTTCACAGAACATAAAAGCCTAAGGTATAAAGTGCTACAAAGACATAGGGAAAGGAAAAACCACAGCTGATTAGGGGAGCTCAAAAATTCTTTATTAAGAAGAGAACATCACATCACAATATATACATGTGTCACACAGCACACCTGAAACACACACAGTGTTATATGTCAATTATACCTCAAGAAAACTGGAAAGCATTTTTTAATTAAAAAAAAAAAAGGAAAGAACATCTCCAACAAGCCTGGAGGGATACCTATGAAAAGAGCACATGCACATGGGTGTATGCAAACGTGCATGCAGGAGGTGGCTGTGGGAACAGACAGTCCTGGGTTGAAATGCTAACTCCACCATTTAATAGCTGTAAAACTACATTTTAATTAACCTTCTGGAAGCCCAGTTTTCTGATCTTTAAAATTGGGATACTAATACCTACTTTGCAGGGTTGTTATGAAGGTTAGATGAGATGAGGTATATAATGTGCCTGGCTTTGGAGAGACTTATTAAAAAAAGTAATCATTACTAATAAAGCATGAGAGACAGAGAGCATCTCCACACAAGACCGGACAGAGAAGAGCAAGTGAAGAAGGAGGGCTACCTTCCAAGTAGAAGTTTAAACATAAGCAAGGTTACACAGGTGGGAAAACGCAGGACATGCTGGTGAAACACTGTTAATCTGAAGGAAAACAGGGGAACAAAGATTTAAAAGATTAAGTATGGCTACAATGCATACTACCCTGTATGGTCTAAATTCTAGAAATATAACCATAATTTAGATACCTCTTAACCTTTTACTCTCCCTAAGTGATTAATTATTATAAAAGAGCTCAGGGTTCCAATTAAGGCCAATTTTTTTCCCTTCAAAGAGAGTAGCAATACAGGAAGAAGTCAAAATAATTTCAAAATCCATATGTGTACTTTAGGTTCATTAAAGATATACAGTAGCAGAGTGGCAACCAAGAAGGTTTCATAAATTATAATCCAAATGAACTAAGCCAAAGCCAGTTTCTACCCTGCAATGATAAAGCCTCTCAGAGAACCTGAATTAGACAAACCTCATGCCACTGTTGAGAACATGGAGGAAAGTCAGTTCCATTCTTGGCTTCTTTTAATAATTCAGTCTTTTCCGAATAGGCAAGGCCTAATCTGCACTCCCGCTCCATCCTTTCTCTAAAGTCATATCCTTCCAAATTGTTCTTCTAGAATTCTATTCAGTCTGTAAACAAATTTCCCTAAATCTCTACCCTTCAACTGCTTACTCTATCTGAAACCTGGATCCCCAAAAACATAGTGCTTACAGGTGGAGGCCACACATTCCCTACATGGTACCAACCATAGCCATGGGGCTGAGGGAGTGGAAGGATGGGTAACATTAACCTTATTCCTTAGTGTCATGTCCAAATCACTGCTCTTCCAATCTCATTCAAAATCTCTTCTTATTCAGCTTTACAAGTCCTATCCCACCCAGTTTTGTTGTCTCCAAATCTTCCTTTCAGTCTCCATTTGCCCCAAGATCTTATTCTCTAACCCAATTCTTATCTTCATCCATGGAGATTTTAACCTCTATAGTCTTTCTCTTCTCCAAAGATCCAGTCAATCCAACTTCATTTCAACCATCCACTGCTATCGCCCACAGCCTAAATCCTAAACTGTTTCATCTCTCCAACAGTAAATTTTAATATTCTAGCTTTAGGCCATAACCTACTATGTGCCATCTCTCTGGTACTGTTAACTGTTGCTATACATACTCTTCAATCTCAAAAAGATCTCCAGCCATCCACTGACTGAACTATATTCCCTAAAATTTATCAGGACCCCCCCCCATATTCTCTCCCTTTTAGGCTGATGCCACTGATCATCCAGAACTGACATATTTTTAAGTAAAATGGGGTGCTACTCTTTATTAGTCCAGGACAACAGATATAAACCTGGACTGTCCCAGGCAAACTGGGGCATGTAACCCCCCTACTTCTTTCCCTACACTTACTAAATTAACTGATTCCCCTGACCTTCTGTCTTTCTATTGCATTTGTCCAAACAACCCTCAGCTCCCAGTCAATCCTTCTTCATTTCCTCTAGCCATTTTTTTAAAAAGCTTAGCTAATTAGTACTTCAGGATTGTGTTCATATCGCCTCCTCCAGGCAGGCTGCTTGGCCTCTACTCTTTATTATCATAGCATTCAGTAATGACAGTGTGTCCTATTCATGACTGTCTCTTCACGTACTCAATAAATCTTAAAGTTTTACTCCATCTCTTGTGTGTTTATTCTATAATGCATCATATAAAAATGACTACTTTTATAATTTCATATAGGTTAAACAAGTCAAAAAGAAGTACTTCTAAATTAACAGCAATTATACTAATAAAAACTAGCAGATACTTTTCTTACTCTGAGCTCCTTAAATTTTATCTTCCCTATACATTTAATTACTCTGATTTTAGGCTATTATTCTCTGCTGGTGTTTCTGTCCTTCTATATAGCCAACAAATTTTGGAATTATATGGAGCATAGGTAAAACTCAAAGGATAAGTAGGAAAAGCAAATTTCAGAACATGTACATCAAGGATCCTATTTTTAAAATTATACAAACATAAACATGTGTTCTTAAATATATATATATTTTGGAAGTCCAAATTCATAAAAATCAAACTGTTAACATTAGCTACTTTTGAAGACTGAGACCTGGAATAGTGAGAAGAATGTCACTTTCTATTTTATGTATTCCTAGTTTGTATTTTTATCATAAGCATGTATTTGTTTCATAATGAAAAAAAATATAAGGAAAAGAAAAGACTTCCTAACAAACTTTTTTTTAAAGACTTACTGATTTACTAGAGAGAGAGAGCGCATGAGCATGCGAGGGGAGGGACAGAGGGAGAGAATCTTCAAGCAGACTCCCCACTGAACACAGCCTGATGCTGGGCTCAATCCCACGACCCATGAGATCATGACCCGAGTCAAAACCAAGAGTCAGACGCTTAACTTACTAAGTCACCCAGGCGCCCCCCCCAACAAACATCTTAAAACTGAATATTAGTAAAAATCAAATTTCACAGACAGAATGCTTAATAATAAAAAATTTTTCTCTTTCAAATATATTTATTTTATTTAGAAAATGACAAAGGTGCTTACATTATGATAGTTACTTCTCTGAAAAATCTCCCAATTATATTCCCACTCATAGAGTGCTCTGGTTTCATCTCTGTCCCTCTCCTAGGCTCCTGAACAAATTCCAGCTCTAACTGAGCACCTCAACAATGAATTGATCAAATCAGATCCAACAATTACTGTGGCTGCCCAGCAAAGGAATCTGTCTTTTTGTACTAGGTCTTAGTAAAAGTCTTCCATTCATTCATTCATTTATTCATCCAGTAAGTATTTATTCAATTTCTACAATATGCCAGGCACTGAGTGAGGTCCTAGGTACACAGAGATAAAAAAAAAAAAAAAAAAAGACTCGTCACGGGGAGGGAGCTTATTAAGGAAAAGCAGTTCTAACACACAGCGATAATTGCTATAAGGAATCCCTGTACAAAGTATAGCAGAAGCACAAGTGTAAGGTAAGCCTGGCTGGAACAAAAAGAAGTCAAAGACCTCACAGACCTCCCTAAACCACCATGAGTATCCCTTCCTCATTGACACTTTCTTCTATTCTCTCAACCCAAATATGAATCTCCCCTCTCTAAAAATGCTGCTTAAAAGTTACCTCCTACTGCTTCTCCCCAAAATACCACTTGTTCCTAAATGCCACATAATGCTTAAAGAAAACCAACCAAATCTTGAAACTCAAAGGCAAGCAAGGAAAGAAGGAGAACACTCACTGAATGCCAGCTCTACCCAAGTACCAGAGCAAGCAGGTGCCTAAATCTTTCCTCATCGTGCCCAGCTCTGGTTGTCTCTACTACTGTGCTTGTTTATCATTTGCATTTTAATCTGCTTCCTGCTTGAAACTGTGCATTTTTCAAAGACCAAACCTTAGACTGCTGCTGCTTTATAATGTCCATGGTGACTAGATATACATTCCTAGGTATAACCAACTGGTTAGAAGGTGGGGGGTGGGTAACAGTGGGTAGTAGAGGAACTCCTTCAGACTTCTGTCATCTTAAATGAATTGTAATCGCTGACTAGTGTCAGTGGATCAAATACAACATAGATCTCCTAGTTTTCTTATCCTTAACTTAATGCAACCAAATGTAAAAACCTCAGTGAATGTCTACTTAATGTTGGAATGATGGGGTTTAAAAAAAAAAAAAAAGCTTGGAATAAACAATTTTATCTCCAGCAACCTCAGAGAAATGGAAGGAAAGAAGCAAATTGTAAATAAGTTTTGGATGAATAATGTTCTAAGAAACCAGACAATTCCCAAGAGAGACAATAAGTATACACAAACTATCTCTTAAAGAAAATATAAATCATGAAAAACAAAAAAGAGGGACTGTTCAAAATTAAAAGAAAATAAAGAGACATAAGAAACAAATGCAATGCATGAAACCTGATTGAATCCTGGATCTAGAAATCTCAGGAAAAAATTTTAGGGACAATTGGGGAGATCTGAATAAGAACCATTAATTAAAGATATTCTTAAATTAATGTTAATTTTCCTATATGTGATATTGATATTACGACCATGGAGGAAATTGTCCATGTTCTTAGGATATGCATGATAAAAACTTTGTATTATCATAATCTCTTTAATATAGTTTCAAATAATTTTAAAAATATATAAATAGGGGCACCTGGGGGGCTCAGTGGGTTTAAGCAGCTGGCTCTTGATTGTGACTCAGGTCATGATCTCAAGGTCCTGGAATCCTGCCCCGAGTTGGACTCTGCCTCAGTGCAGAGTCTGCTTGAGATCCTCCCCCTTTGCCCCTCTCCCCCTGCTTGCACACATGTGCTCGCTCTCTCTAGAATAAATAAATCTTTTAAAAACATATATGTAATATATATAAATCTTTAAAATACATATATATATATAAAGAGAAAACGTGGCAAAATGTGAACAGTGAGTGAATACAGATGAAAGGTAATATGGGTGTTCACTGTCCTATATTTTCCATTGTTCTGTAGCACTGAACTTTATCATAATGAGATGTTGAGGGGATGGGAAGATAGAACGCATGAGAGGAGGCCAGCTGGAATGAAACATAAGGAGTGCAAGCAGCATTAGTCTCAGCAAAAGTGAAAATCAGCTGTGTGATTCTGGGTAGGTCACAGAACCTCTCTAGGTCTCAACTGAAAGAGGAAGAAATAGATGACTTCAAGGTCCTTCCATCTACAAATTTCCATTATTCTACTACTTCTTCTTAGCTCTAGAACCCAAAAGATAAATATACACAAAGTGGAAAAATACATTGGACTATTCTAAGGATAAATAAAGTATTTAAAACAGCTAGCCAAATGACTGTCACATGGAACACAAACAATAAATAGTAATTCCTCTCTTTTGAGAAAATATCTTTAAAATTCTTCATCAAAAAAAAAAAGAAAGAAAGAAAGATAGGACTACTAACTAACTTAAAAGAAATAAGTAACACAGGGGCCACCTGGGTGGCTCAGTCCTTAAGCATCTGCCTTCTGCTCAGGTCATATCCCAGGGTCCTGGGATTGAGCCCCGCATCAGGCTCCCTGCTCTGCAGGAAGCCTGCTTCCTCCTCCCCCCACTCCCCCTGCTTGTGTTCCCTCTCTCACTCTCTCTCTCTCAAATAAATAAATAAAAATCTTTAAAAAAAAAAGAAAGAAAGAAAAGAAATAAGTAACACAGAATTGGAAAGATTTAATATCTATTCAATTTCAGTTTACCCCTAAAATATCTTTTTTTTTTTTAAAGATTTTATTTTTATTTATGAGAGAGAGAGAGAGAACACAAGCAGGAGGAGGGGCAGAGGGAGAAGCAGACTCCCCGCTGATCAGGGAGCCCAATGCGGGACTCGATCCCAGGACCCCGGGATCATGACCTGAGCTGAAGGCAGACGCTTAACGACTGAGCCACTCAGGCACCCTACCCCTAAAATATCTTATCCTAATAGGCAGAATATAAATACATTCTGACGAAGCTACAAAAAGAAAAACCATAATAAATGAACCTCCTAAGAGTTCAGACAAGCTACGTGCTTTCAAGTGAACACAGTATGATATACATCTAATGATAGGATGCTCCAGAATTTGCAAAATAAAATAACAATAAAATTATATATCAGAATTTTGGGTAACAGTCTGGGGATATTTTAGACTAGCTTATAATTTTTAAGACATCTCTTTTAAAAAGACAGCAGAGGGGAGAAGGCTTAAAATTCAATATCAAAGTAGGGTCGCCTGGTGGCTCAGTCAGTTCAGCGTCAGACCCTTGGTTTCAGCTCAGGCTGTGATCTCAGGCTCGTGGGGTAGAGCCCTGCATCTGGCTGCACACTCGTCTCAGAGACTGCTTGAGGTTTTTTCTCCCTCTCCCTCTGCCCCTCCCACTCTGCTCCTCCTCCTGCTCGCAAACGCGCACACATGGGCTCTCTCTCAAAAATAAATAAAATCTTTTTTAAAAATTCAATACAAAGTTTAGCCAATTATTTTCACTTCCAAGAACATTCTGAAGTCAAATGAAATTAAATTCATAATTAATTAGAAGTCATATAAACTAAAAGGCACCACACAAGGAGCACAGTCAATGATATAATAGCATCGTGTGGTGACAGATGGAGCAGCTACACTTGTGCTGGGCAGAGCATAATGTACAAACTTGTTGAATCGTTCTGTTGTACACCGGAAACTGATGTAACACTGTGTGTCAACTATACTCAAAAAAATTTTTTTAATAAAATAAAATAAAAACAAAAAGCCATATAAATTAAATTTCAGGGGGAAAAGCAAAACAAAGTATTAACCAGAACATAGGACAAACTTGCTAGATGGTTTTATTTCCAGCATAACATTATTTCTAACATTATAATTAATTTCCCTTTTGGTGAAATAACCAGTCTTTAACATAATGGGAAAGATAGTTGTCTAAAAGGTTTCTGGACATGACGCCAGTATCCACCCAGTTGCTCAAAACCCAAAAATCTTGGAGTCATCCTTGAGAATGTTCTATTTCCATACCCAAACTATTCAAAGTCGCATAAATTCTGATTCAGATACATTTCAATCCATCCATCTCTCTTTCTCAGGTTGCTAGCACCTTCTCAGGCCACCACTATCTCACCTCAGCTCCTAAGACTGCCAGCTTGCACTTTCACCCAGCCGGTCCATTCCTCACACAGCAGCTCAAATGATGGTATCATTTAGAATAAAATACAAGCTTCCTACCAAACCCTTCAAAGCCCTGCATATTTCTTTTTTTTTTTTTTAAGATTGTATTTATTTATTTGACAGAGAGAGACACAGCGAGAGAGGGAACACAAGCAGGGGGAGTGGGAGAGGGAGAAGCAGGCTTCCCGCGGAGCAGGGAGCCCCGATGCGGGGCTCGATCCCAGGACCCTGGGACCATGACCCGAGCCGAAGGCAGCCGCTTAACGGCTGAGCCGCCAGGCACCCAGAGCCCCGCCCTTCTGTAATCTCTTCTTGCCCATCTCTGCCTCTCTCACTAAGTCAGCCACACTGGGGTTTTTTCTGTTCCTCAAACTCACCAAGCTTTCCTGCTCCAAAGTCCTTGTACCCACTATTCCTTCTTTCCCTCTACCGCCTCCAGCTTTATTAAGGTATTACTGACATATAACATGTGTAAGTTTTAAGGTGTACAATGTGATGACTGGATCTATGCATACATTACAAAATGATTACCCCAGTAAGGTTAGCTAACATCTCCATCTCTTCATGTAATTATAATTGTGTGTGTGGGAACATGGTGATAACATTTCAGATCTACTTTCTTAACAAATTTTAAGTACATAATACAGTATTGTTAATTATAGTCACCAAGTTGTGCATCAGATCCCCAGACCTTATTTATCTTACAGCTGAGAGTTTGTACCATTTAACCAGCATCTCCCCATCTCCCCTACTCCTCAGCTCCACCATTCGACTATTTCTAGGAGTTGGGCTTTTTAAGATTTCACATATGAGTAAGAACATATAGTATTTGTCTTTCTCTGACTTATTTCACTCCACTATTCCTTCTAATGAGAATGCTTTCTCCACCAAAAACACCACACACACACCACCTACTCCTGAAATAGCTCCTTCTCATATATAAGTTCATCTTAAATATCAACTCCTTTTGTGACCACCCTATCTAAAGTAGCTCCTATCTCATTATCTCCAAATTATCTGCTTTTTTGCTTTCCTTCAAAAAAGTTTATTACAATTCATCATTATTTTGTCAGTTTATTTTTAAACCTGTGCCCCCACTTTAAAATACATCTATAAGGATGGAATATCCAGCTCACTCATCATATCCCCAGAAGCAGCAAACTGTCCAATATGTAATAGAAGCCTATCAATGTACAGCAAACAACGAATGAAATAGTAAATGAATATATGACTATACTAAACAAATGCTATTAATGGAAACACAGAAACTAGAAGAGGAGTGACTGAGAAGAAAATAAGATATACTCAGTTTGGTGCCATGTGGTTGAAAATACAGGACTAGTGGACACACAGGCTGGAAAGGGTTATGGATTGGAATTCTGCTGAGTGTAAATGCTAGCTGAAAAAAACAATAATTACATCGCAAATGAGACAGAATTCAGCAGGATAAATGACAAGCAAAAATACATAAAACAAATATGGAATGATTGTGTAGGTAAAATAATCTAACATGAACACTACAAAATCAAGAGAAGTCAAAACTGTTTCACAGTTTCAGTTTTTAGTAATTCACTAAGAAGAGTAAAGTAATCCTACCTTACTACTATTCATTGCTGGTCATATCTCAGCTAAAGTAGCAGGTCCATGTTGAAGGATTATACATTAGGGATGAGGAAGACACTTGAGAAAATGTGCAGTAAAGTCTCACGGGAATGACCACAGGTCTGGCCAGAAAACATGAGCTGCAAGAAGAAATTCAAGGAGTCAGAAACGTTAACGACAGAGAAAAAGTAAAAATGCGCACATGGAGTATAGTAGGCTACTGTTGGAAATTAACTGTGACAGTGCATCAGAGTCACCACATTAAGAACAAGAATGCTATATTTACCTAACTTTTCCATCCCCTGCTTACTCTCTCCCATTTCTTTCCACAACTTTCTCGATGTGTAACGCATCTTAGCTTCTCCCCTAATCTATTCCGTTTTGAATAGGTAATTCATGTTTTTCTCCATTTTCATAGCATAAAAATCATTTTGAGCTTGAAGCACATCAAAAGAAGCAAGTACATTTGTTAAAATATTATTACAGCCTAAAGAAGTAATTAACCATGTAAGAAAAACTCTCAAAAGGCTGGTAAGGTTTGGGAAAGATTCTCCCAGCATACACGCATTTTCTTTAATACGCCTTAGCATGCCAAAGCCTGACTCCTCTGTCGGCTGTTCTCTCAATTCATGTCACTAGGAGAATTTCTAAGGTGCTTCTTGGTCACTGGCTCTCTTCTTCATCACTGATGTCAACATATGTCGTTTACAGCTCTGTCACCAGGCCTCATTTTCTGCCTCAGGGCCTTGTATTTCTAATCCCGACTTCTTGGTTATAAGAATGTTTGCTTATTCTGTTTCCTGTCATTTCTGCCACTTCACTGACTTTCACAATAATCAGGGGACATTTCATGGGGGTTACCAATAAGATTACTCCTTCCCTCTGTCAGGAAATTGGCCAAAGTATGTAAGGAATATCTTCCAAGTCTCCCACTCTTCTAAGCTTTTTACTCATTTCCAAAAAGATTCCTTCTTGGCCCCCCAAATAAGTATATGTTCTCCTGTAGATTTGGCAAGGTTCCCAAAGCTAGAACTGGTGGGAAATCTAATCTACATATAATAAGAGTATTATTACATCCCTCTTCTTCCATTAAACTGTGACATGATTTGAGAACAGGGATTATCATCTTACTATAGCCAGCATCCTACACAATCTCTGGAACATTGTAGCCACCAAACAAGTGAGTACCGAATGAACGAAATTCCAAGGTAAATTATGGCTTTCCCTGACTTGTACACTTCGGTGTAAAGTAGGACTTTAACAAGAATTTTTACATCAAATGGTAAAATTCATGACTTTAAATGATACTTAAATATGAAAATTTTAATCATGCTGCTGTCAACAGCTTCAGTTAAGCCCCTTAGATATAATACAGTAAACAGTGTTACTTATAAAGATTTCCAAAGAACTAAATGTATGAGTGTGTACAAAAATGTACATATTACATATGTTATCAAATTCCACTCCAGAAACAGACCCCAAAATTACTGAACTATCCATTTAATTTGAAATTTTTTAGCCACTTCTCTATCAGCAAGGTCAGCTGAGAATACCTAGAATTTCACATTCTGGTCTTTCACTGTGATATAGAAACAGTTATTTTCAAAGACCTAAGAACAAGAAAGATAACTATTCAACTAAGATTTCATGCCCAACATTGAGCAGTGCAGTGTCAAGGGTCTTGCTCAAGGAAGCTAGTCAAAGCACCCATCTGTTATTTGTCACTCTCCAATACAACTTGCTTCTGTAATTTTTATTTTTCAATGAAAAAACCCTATTTTCCATATGATACTGAAATAGTTTGGGTTAAAAATAAGTAACAACTTCCTTGGTGGCATTTCTAAATGGAACATTTATTTCATCAAACTAATATAAACCATTGAATAAAAACTATATTCCTTATGTTACCTCAAAGATACAATCATCCTCATCAGAACTCAGCAAAGATTCCTATCAGAACTCAGCAAAGATTCCTATAGACAAGTTGAAAATGCATAGTAACTACTTTTTAGTGCACCTTAATCTTCCCCACCAACTTCCAACCACATAGGCTACCATCTTTAACTCAAAATCAGTAAAAATATAGTTCCTATTCCTTAACTATGCTTCTCTTCATGAGGTAAGAGGTGTGCCTAGGGTGCCAAATTTATGGAGACATTCACTCTCAGGGTCATACCCTGTAGCTGCACGACCCTGAAAGCCAGTCTTATGTGTCTTAGGCATCTCCCTTGCCTCTCATGCTCATGGTGCATACTTCTCTTTCTCACTTCTACCCCTCCTACTTCTCTAATAAGTAACACCCAATTGTGATTAACCAAAATTTAATTCTGGTAAGCCAAATATCTAAAATGAAGCAATATATTTAAATATAATTTTACATCCATTTAAAATCATGTTTTCACAAAAAATTTCTTGTTTGTGATGTGATTTTGGATGAAAAATAGATGAGGTAGTAATAGCTATATATATATATATATAAATGACAAGATTGTAAGTTGGGGTTTTTTTTTAACCGGTTTGCATGTACATACAAGTGACAGAGCTGTGTTGTATTTTACTCCCCTTCTTTTGGTAGCAGCACCTCAATTTTCTTCTGTTGAACTACCATTCTCTTATTTTGAATCCATGTAGTTTGAGTGACACTAATCATTCCCACTCTCAGGTTCCTGAAATAAGCACAAAGTTCCTAGAATAGGTACATAACCCAGGCCTGGACAATCAGCATATTTCCTTCCCCAAGCAGTAGTTCAGGAATGGGTATGTGATCCAATTGGACAACTAAAACTCAATCCCAAAATTTTTGCCAGAACTAATTAGGAAGTTCTCTTTTGGCTGAGGTTGCTAAACTGAAAGAACATGGTAGGCACCAACTTGTCAGAGAGCCAACCCAGAGAAAACAAAAGCCAAGAGATGGAAAGAGAAATGAAAACTCTGAAAATATTTTGCCTAATTAGCTCAAAATATTTGAGCTAATCACACCTGAGTTCAGGTGTGAATAGATGTAGCTGCTAGAATTTTAGAATTGCTGTTGAGAAACAATTCTCTCTGGATTTCCCATGTTCCTGCACAATCAGAGGCTTCTGAGCAAAAGGTACTATAAGAATAATTGCATAATATCCAGCCTTGGAAGCTAGAGAGTGTGTCTCCCTAAGGATAGAGACCTCCAATGAGCTTTGGCGAAATAAAGCCCTCTCCCTACCTCCCCTGGAAGATATTTACCTATATTCCTTTTTTTCTCATATTTCTTATGTTACTTTATATATTTTTTCTTATATTTACTTGTATTCTAGAGCATTAAATCTAAAGACACTTTCCCATTCTCCTCTGGAGAGATTTGCTTAATGAATAATCTCTCTCCCTCCGCAGGGTAATGTAACTTAATAGTTACATGTGGCAATAAATTACTTTTTTTAATTAATTCATTCAACAAATATTTGCTGAGAGCCTACTAAGCTATGTACCATGCACTTTCCTACAAAACATCTCAGACAAAAATTCCTCCCTCATGGAGATTGTATTCTACAGAGGAAACAAAACACAAAATAAATACATAAAATATATAGTATAAAATCCTGGTAAGTGTTACAAAGAAAAAGCAGGAAGAAGGCCTGGGTCCATTGGTTAAGTGTCCCACCCTTGGTTTTGGCTCAGGTCATGATCTTAGCGTCCTGAGATAGAGTCCCACACATCAGGCTCCATGCTCAGTGCAAAGTCTGCTTGAGACTCTCTCTCTTTCTGCCCCTACCCCCGCCCCCACACTCTTTCTCTCTCTCTAAAATAAATGAATAAATCTGAAAAAAAAAAAAAGAAAAGAAAAGAAAATGGCATCCAAGATGGTAGAGGAGTAGGAGACCTGTTTTGTCTGGTCCCAAGAATTCAGCTAGATCTATCAAGTCATTCTGCAGTCAAATGCTCTACCACTGAGCTATACCCCCTATCAGTTCATTCTGAACACCTGCGCACTCAACCAGAGATAAAAGAATAGTTACAACTCTACAAACAGAAAAGCGACCACTTTCTGCAAGGTAGGAGGTGCGGAGAAGTGAATCTGAGGCAATATATGGGAAGATAAACGGGGGTGGGAGCCTCCCTAAGCCGGCTACCGGAAAGTAATACAGCAGCAGAGCACAAAATCAGAACTTTTTAGAAGTCGGCTGCAGTGAGGGCTGTCCCTGCCTGAAAGGCGCTCAGGTGGTGAAGTGGGGTGGAATCCTAGGTGAGACAGTGTGGTTTCAGGACCCTCAGGGTCACAAGGAGACCAGGAGTACGTGAGTGCAGCAGAGCTCCCAGGCATCAGAGCAGGGAAGCTGGCTGCCATCTCCGAACCCAGGAGTCAGCTCTCAGCTCTGGATTGCCATAAACCGGGAACCACAGCTGCAGGGTCAGATGATTGCTCTCCGAGCAGGGACCCAGCAAGCAGCAGAACCATGGAGAGACCCCCTTCTCTCCCCCCGCAGGAGCGACACAGATGCACACTAAAGGAGTCTGCAGGGTTTGAAGAATCAAAGTGGGGTCACGAGGCTGAGATAGAAATGCTGGGTCAAGGGCTGGGTGAGCACAGAGCACAGAGGGAGACCATGGAGACAGGAATGATTGACTGCTTTTCCCTGGAGCTCTCAGCTCGGGGCTGGAGATTAGGAGGCTGCCATTTTCATTCTCATCCTCTAAAGCTGCGCAGAAAGCCTTTAGGAAACAAAAGCCACTTAGGGCAATCCAAAGTCACTTACACTTAGCCTGGCCCCCTGGGAATGGGGGTGCAATTCCACCAGGGGCAAAGACACCTGAGAATCAGTGCAACAGGCCCCTCCCCCAGAAGACTGGCAAGAACATATGGCTAAGACCAAGTTTACCCATCACACAGAACTGCAAAACTCCAGTGCTAGGGGAAAATAGTATTAGAATTCATGGTTTTTTTCTCATGGTTCTTTAGTCTTTCATTTTTTATTTTTTTTTTCGCTTTTTCAACCAATATCTTATTTTATCAACTCTAAGTCTTTTTTAACTTTCATTTTTACAGTTACGTTCTATCCTTTCATTGTATTTAATTTTTTTCTTTTGTTTTTTTTTAAGATTTTATTTATTTACTTGACACAGAAAGAGAGAGGGAGAGAGCAGCACAAGCAGGGGGAGCAGCAGACGGAGAGGGAGAAGCAGGCTTTCCGCTGAGCAGGGAGCCCGATGTGGGGCTCGATCCCAGGACCCCGGGATCATGACCCGAGCCGAAAGCAGCCGCTTAACCAACTGAGCCACCCAGGCGCCCCTAATTTTCTTTTTTTATATATATGGGTTTTTTTCCTTTACAATTTTGTGATGTAGTTTCTTCTAACAACCTGACCAAAATACACCAAGAATCTAGTGTATTGCTTCTGTTCTCTTCACCTATTTATATTCTTTTTTGTCTTTTCATTTTTACAGTTACATTCTATCCTTTCATTGTATTTAATTTTATTTTTGTACATATATAAGTTTTTCTTTCTTTATTATTTTGGGATCTAGTTTTCTAACAAACAGACCAAAATACACACAGGATCCAGTGTATTGCACTGTTCTGTTCACCTGATTATATTCTCTTTTTATTTTTTTTTATTTTTTTCAGTTTCAAGTCTCTTCTGATTTGTTTAGTGTATATTTCTCTGGGGCCATTTTAGTATTTTGTTCTCTCATTCATCTATTCTTCTCTGGACAGAATGACAAGATGGAAAAACTCCCCTCAAAAAAGAGAACAAGAGGGCACCTGGGTGGCTCAGTTGGTTAAGCGGCTGCCTTCAGCTCAGATCATGATCCTGGAGTCCCTGGATCGAGTCTTGCATCGGGCTCCCTGCTCGGCAGGGAGTCTGCTTCTACCTCTGACCCTCCCCCCGTCATGTGCCCTCTCTCTCATTCTCTCTCTCTCAAATAGATAAAATCTTTAAAAAAAAAAAAAAAGAAAACGAGGCAGTACTGACTGGCCAGGGACCTAATCAGTATGGATATAAGTAAAATGCTGGAATTAGAATACAGAATAACGATTATAAAGATACTAGCTGAGCAGGGGTGCCTGGATGGCTCAGTCGGTTAAGTGTCTGCCTTCAGCTCAGGTCATGATCCCAGGGTCCTGGGATCGAGCCCCACATCAGGCTCCCTGCCCAGTGGGGAGCCTTCTTCTCCCTCTCCCTCTGCCCCTCCCCCTGCTTGCACGCTCTCTCTCTCTTTCACTCACTTGCTCTCTATCTCAAATAAATAAAATCTTTCAAGAAAAAAAAAGATACTAGCTGGGCTTGAAAAAAGAATAGAAGACATCAGAGAATCCTTTTCAGGAGGAATAAAAGAACTAAAATCTAATCAAGTTGAAATAAAAAAGGCTATCAATGAGATGCAATAAAAAAGGGAGGCTCTAATTGCTAGGATAAATGAGGCAGAAGAGAGAATTAGTGATATAGAAGATAAAATGATGGAAAATAAGGAAGCTGAAAAAAAGAGAGATAAACAACTACTGGATCATGAGGAGAGAATCTGAGAGATTAAGTGATATCATAAAGCAAAATATTAGAATAACTGGGATCCCAGAAGAAGAGAAAAGAAAGGGGGAGGGGCAGAAGGTATAATGGAGCATATTATAGCTGAGAACTTCTCTAATCTGGGAAAGGAAACAGGCATTCAAGTCCAGGAAGCACTGAGAACCCCCCTCAAAATCAATAAAAATAGGTCAACATCTCAAAATATAATAGGGAAAAATAAAACAAGACGAAATCAGAGAGGGAGACAAACCATAAGAGACTCTTAATCATAGGAAACAAACTGAGGGTTGCTGGAGGGAGGGAGGAAGGGTATGGGGTAACTGGGTGATGGACATTAAGGAGGGTGCATGATGTAATGAGAGTGATGTATTCTGAGACTGATGAATCACTGAACTCTAACTCTGAAACTAATAATGCACCATATGTTAATTAATTGAACTTAAAGTTTAAAAAAAATAATAAATTTTAAAAAGAGAAAAGACAAAGCAGAAAAAGGTAACAAGAAGTATGAGAAAGGTAGGCAATTACAAACTGATGTTAATTGATCAAAGACTTAGAACATGGTATTTGAGCCAGGACCTAAGGGAGATAACAAAGGAAATCATATGGATATCTGGATAAGAGCACCAGGGTAACAGTAAGTGTGAAGCACTTATTTAAGGACAAGTAAGGAGGCCTGCATGGTAGAAACAATAGAAAACTCTTTGAGTTCAGAGAAAGATCTTGCATGAGGGAGGAAGAGCAGGACCACAAAAACTAGCTCATTATGAGGTCTTGAACTTCTACTCTGAGTTACATGGGAAGCCACTGCAAGATTCTGAGGAAAGAAATTATCTCTTGCTTTTTAAAAGGATGACACTAATATTCTGAGGCTAATTTCCTGAGAGCCAAAGTAGTAGCAGGGAGCCTTGTTAGGAGCTAAACAGAAGAGAGGACAGATGGTGTTGAACCAGAGTGAACCCCAAACAGAGTTGGTGAGAACTCGGTCAGATTTCATATATATTTTGAAGCCAACAAAATATGCTGAATTATTGTGTGGTAGAAATAAAAGAAAAAGAGTCAAGGATAACTTCAAGGTTTGGGGTCTGATCAAAAACAAGGATGGAGGTGCCACTTACAGATACGGGAAGGATTAATTTTTTTAACTAGGTTTCTACCACTACAGTCTAAAAGAAGCCTGACAAATATAAAATTTATGCCAGAAATCAGGCAATAAAAGTTACATCCCTATAAGGTGGAACTGAGTCAATAGTAGAAAGTGGAGGGTATTTGGTATCCCTCTATTGTAGGATGAGAAGTCAGCAATCCTTAATAGGCAAAGCAGCTAGTAAACTACCACCTCTTGTAAATTGGACTATGTGCCTACCAAGGATGGAACTACAGGATATTTATTAAAAAATGTTAGGATGTTGGTATATTGTCAACTATGCAGCAGTCTTCAGTAAGTTCATTCAAAAAAGAAGCACACTTTGAGTGAAGTCCTTTTTTTTTTTTTAGATTTTATTTATTTATTTCAGAGACAGAGAGAGTACAAGCAGGGGAAGCAGCAGAGGGAGAGGGAGAAGCAGGCTCCCTGCTAAGCAAGGAGCCTGCCGCCGCCGCCATGGAGCTTGATCCCAGGACACCGGGATCATGACCCGAGCTGAAGGCAGACGCTTAACCGACTGAGCCACTCAGGCCCCTCGAGTGAAGTCTTAATAAAAGAAAATCCTTTAAGTATTTCATTACAAATCCAAGATGGCTGATAATCTTGCAATTTATGGGGATGAAAATTAAATATCCCTAAAGTAAAATTAGAACATTTAACCACACAAAAACAAAATATGAGAGAAGCCTAATGCTCCAGGCTCATCCCCAAGCATCCTAGCAAAGAAGATATTTACCCATCATAAAGAACTATCCACAGGGTGCCTGGGTGGCTCAGTGGTTGAGCGTCTGACTCCTGGTTTCAGCTCAGGTCATGAGATCAAGCCTCGTGTCTGGCTCAGCACTCAGCAGTGGGTCTGCTTGAGATTCCCTTTCTCCCTCTCCCCCTGCCCCTCCCCCCACTCATGTTTTCTCTCTCTCTCTCTCTCTCTCTCTCTCTAAAATACATAAATCTTTAAAAAAAAAAAAAAAAGAACTATCCACTGTGACACATCCTGGAAGTAGGGACAAATTAGCTCTGAGTTATTACCTAGAGAAGCTGCTCTCAATGGCTAGAAAGAGAAACCAACAAGAAAACTGAGAAACCTAGGATCTGCATGGTTTCTCAACCTCAGTACTACTGGCAAATTCTCTGTTGTAGGAGGCTGTCCTGTCCATTGTAGGATGTTTAACAGTATTATTGGGTTCTACCTACACGATGCTAGCAACATCTACCTACTTCCCTGTCCCAGCCTCTCATTATGACAACAAAACTATCTCCACACGCTGCCAAATGTCCCCTGAGGTAAGAACTGCCCCATGATGTGGAACCACTGGGTTACAGTGATGGACAAATTGTTTAGAGGCATATCAGGCAATGATTTGATTCAAGAACTAGGATTCAGACTTTAGGTACTTGAGAGAAGTAGATCAAATGCAAATAAATAAAACACTAAATTTATAAAAAGCTGTATTGCCTAAGAAACTCCCAACCATTCCCAACAAAGATTTGTTACTGTTCAACCCCTAAGATAGCTCCTGGGACTCCAAAACCTCAAAACAGAAAGTGAGTTGTTGAGGAAATGCAGTCCCCAGTACAAGAATCTCTCAATGCTCATCTTGGCTGTAACTAGGAGAAAAGAAAACAAAAAAGACCTTCCCAGGTGGTAGAACCAAAGAAAGCCATATTGGCTAATCAAAAATCTTCTTCCACTGCCAGGGCAAAGAGTCCTTGCCACACCTGTCCAATGAAATATGCACATGTCATGGAATGGAAAATCTCTGTGCATTGTTTCTCCTTTTTCTCTTTTCTAATTGAGAGTTTTTATTATCTTTATGCTATTTTTCTTCTACCACTGAACACAGGCTTTATTACAATTAGTTATATTTATCATTTAAACTTAAGTTCCTAGACCCAAGGTTACCTATTCAAACAGAACTGAGAGAAATCACCCAGAGACCTTAGACTTAAAGTTAGATGCAGTATTTAAATGAGTCTTTGAGTTGCTTTCCTTCGCTGGGGGGCAGGTGGTAAATGCACTGGAAGTTGTTAAGTGAAAAATTTACATTAAGTCAGGTAAGGGCATTTTTTTCAAGGTTATATATGTGTGGAAGGACATGTATGCACATTGGAATCTCTTGGTTATGCTTGTCCAGCATCCACTGGTCACATTGCAGTCTTTCTTTCAGTGACATCAGTCCACATGATTCAGACCATGTGACTGACAATACTTCCTCTTCCCAGTGCCAGCATGCAGTACCTGGATCCAGATGACCACAGACATCAAGGATGAAAACATGACCCAATTCATTCAATGAGATGTAATCCCAGGACTTATATTAAAACTATGGGTCAGAGAAACGTTTTTTATGTTGGGTCTGCTAAACTGGAAGATTGTAAGCCTAGAGCCATCAGAGGGCTCCACATGGAGAAAATCTACCTGAAAGTACCTGTAACACAAAAGAAAGCCACTGAGTATGTCAAGAGACCATTGTTTGAACCTTTAAAACCATCTGCATTTGAAGAAGCACACCCCTGTTTGAGAGGCCTAAGCTAGTATGGGTTTGATCTCATGCAACTGAAGGAACTGAAAATTTTCATATTTATCATCAGTTATCAGATAAACTGATAGCTGATTTTCAAATGAAAAAAAAACTAAAGCTGTAAGAGTTAAATTATTTGCCTAAATTTATACAACAAATTACTGGTATAGATTCAACCCTAGGTGGGTCTGGTTCTAATATGAATGCTCTTTCCATATATCATACTCTCTTTCAGGAAAACAGTCTGAAATTTCTCTTTATAATTATCTGGAGCCATAAGGTAAGTCCTTACATGGAGTGAGTATTCTATTAACATTTGTGGCATGACCAAGAAAGTATGAGTCATATGTCCTCCTGCTCTCTCTCCCACTCCTGTACAACCCACCTCGTATGTTACACGGAACATTTCTGAATTATTTTTATAATGTAGACCAACTTAAGGACATGTCTATTTCTTTACCACCTTCACCCTCCTCCAAAAACTGTATTACTATATAAAATAGCAAGTGTCTCTAAGCCAAGCCACTTCAATCCTAGAATGCCAGTTCCAGCCATAGGGTAAATCAAACCATAGGCTCCAAAGCACAAAAGAGAAATCAGAACCTTAGAAAGAACCCATTACCAAGGTCTAGCTACTCTTCTGTAATAATTAATTGTGAAAGTCAGAAGAAGATACCTATAAGTGTGGATACTGCTATTCAAGTTAATATTTTAAGATATTTGTAAGAACTACATCAACTTGCAAAAAGTAGCAGCTATTTATAAACAGTCAAATCTCTTTCAAGTATTATTAAGGGTGACAGAGAAGGGAAGTGAGACAGGATTTATGAATATAAGATCCCTGACATTTTCAAGAAATCTGTCTAAAACCATGAGAATTTTTGACAGAGCTGGAATACTCAGTAACAATGCTTCACAAGTCAACTTTTGTTTTCCTAGGAGGTGTGGTGGATTGATTCACAATCAGGTCAAAGACTCAGCTGGATTCAACATTCCATTTTTACACTTACTCAAAAATATCTACTTTCCGGCTAACATCTACCACTTTCTTAGACTACTTTTTCTTTATTTCTAGGAGCTGATTTTTTTTTTCAGGAAATTTTTTTTATAAAGAAAGAATGTTTCATCACTTGACAAAAGTTATAATATAGGACAACCTCAAACAGAAAATAAAGCCAAGACAAGACATAAACATTGGGCAGTTAGCTAGGGTCATGCATATATGAGGGTCTCACTTCCAATAACAATTATTTGGAGCAAAACTGCAAATATTTCAACATGACCTTTAGAATCACTCCCAGATAGTTGAAACTGCTGTCAAATCCAGGACTGCTAATGGTTTATTATAGATATTTACCATTTGCATTTATTTCAGGTTTAGCATATAAAAAAAAACTAAGTTCAAACCCCAGTTAACACTTTATAGCTGGGTCTTCTTGGATATAGGTTGTGACCTGACATTGGTTTCAGATCACAAAAAGAAAAAACAAGCTATCCAATTTACAGAGTTGTCAAGAAAATCAAAACAAATGCATAAAAAGTGTCTAACACTTTCAGCAGGCACCAAATATTAAAAGCCCCTCCCCCATAACAGTATCTGAATCCATGTAATTTACTCAAAAACTTTTACTGACAGAAAGTGTTTCTACCTTGAAGTTTGAAATGTTCAAGAGGGGAGAAAAAAAGTAATACATACGAACAAATAATTATAACACAACATTATATTATTTATACATATATACACGTACTTGTATATATCAGTAAGAGAAAGAAATCAGTTCCGTGCTTTCTAAAAATTTTCTGTTATATATAAACCTGGATAACTATCCTACAGGGGCACCTGGGTGGCTCAATTGGTTAAGCATCTGCCTTCGGCTCAGGTCATGATCCTGGAGTCCTGGGATTGAGCCCCACATTGGGCTCCCTACTCAGCTGGGGGTCTATTTCTCCCTCTCCCTCTGCTCCTTCCTCCTGCTCATGCAGTCTCTCTCTCTCTCTCTCTCTCTCTCTCAAAAATAAATAAGTAAAATTTAAAAAAAAAAGATCCTACACTTTGTCCAATGTAACTTTATAAATAATTGGAATAGTAATCCAACAAGTTGCCATTAATAATTATCTGAGACAACTGCATTGTTTAGATCCCTTTAATTACTTTACTATTGCCAATTTATTCAATACATAGAAAGCTAAAAGGCCTCACAAAGTGATGGTGCTTAACCAGAATATATACACTTAGAGTAAATTTAGAATGGATATGAAATGTGGCAGTGACTGGATCTGCATCGTTGGTAAGACTACCATAAACCACAGATTCCACACTGAAAAAGAAAGGTGTTGCCTGAAAATGTTTCCTTTCCTCCTAGAAAATCTGAAAAACCTTAATGAAAGTTGAAATGATGGTTAATCTGTATAAGAAAGTATATAAAAAGCATGTGATTCTGAAGGAAATTTAGTTCAAGAGAAAGTGAGGACACTGTATAAACATTTTCATGAAGTAAGGGGTGGTACAGCGACTAGGGTAGATACTGATCCAGTTATTATCCAAACTGAATATTGGTAAGAGTCAAATGCATTTTCCTTTTTGTAACATGAAATTAACAAAATAGCCCTAACCAACTAACAAGAGAAGCTGGGGAAGTCCTGCCAAGCTGGACACTCAAAGAGCAGAAAGGACACAAACTACAGAAGTGTTCAACTCCAAAGACAACATACCCAAGAAACAGCAGCAAGTGTTAGGCACTGCAGTGACCAAGAACTAACTCTTCATCTTTGTGACAATGCAGCAGCCTTTGTGATCAAATCAGAAATACTCTTGTTCTGCAAACCCCAGGACACAAGAGTCAAAAATAGGAACCTTTCCTGTAATATATACTAATGATGTAATGCAAAATTATCCAGACTTCATTTTAGAAGCAAAAAATTATTTAACAATAGAATTGTTAAGGGGGTCTGAAGGGATCACTTAAAATTTTTAATTAAATTTTACTGTATTTTATGGAGATAGTTGTATCCTAGATCCACAAAGCTCTGGAGAAAATACCACTTGTTAATGTTGAGGGGTCAATAAGCATAGGTTTTCTAAGTTTTCACCTCTATCTGTATATTATATATAAAACATCCATCCAGTATGACCTATTTAAAAGCACAGCAATGTAATTTCAAAGATACTTTTCTGAATGAACCAGTGTAAAGAGCATTTTTATACACTAAACACCTAGAATATAAATACTCTAGAATTAAGGGCTTCCCCTTCTCCTAAAACCATCTGTCCTGCAGTGCCTGGGTGGCTCAGTAGGTTAAGCATCTGCCTTTTACTCAGGTCATGATCTCAGAGTCCCTGGGATTGAGACTCCTGTTGGGCTCCCTGCTCAGCAGGATGTCTGCTTCTCCCTCTCCCTCTGCTGCTCCCCCTTCTTGTTCTGTCTCTCTCTCTCTCTTGCTGTCAAAAAAATAAATAAAATCTTTTAAAAAAATAAATAAAACCATTTGTCCCACTACAGAAATACTTTTTCTGCAAGTAAAATAATTTATACCGGAAAACTTCAATATTTCTAGAATTCATATTATTTTATTTACAATAAAGACCATGGAGTTATGGCTCACATATTTTTAAATGTTCATTATCAGTTACTCTGATTTTTGAATGTAAGACTCTTCATTATCAGTTACATAAAATTAATACAGTAATCTTTTCTTCTGTAGCATTACAAGACAGACAAGTGAAGAGGCCTTTGTTTCAGGAAAATGTAGAAGTAACTTGGGTCTCAACACTGGTACTGTAAGGTGTGTCTCAAGGATTATCAACTACTAATAATAGTTATACACATTTTTAAATGACTTGCTTTCCCTGAGACATCAGAATAGATTCAAATTTATCCCCATAATGATGTCACTCTTAGTCATTTGCATTCTGATACGCTTTCTTGCATGGGGATTGGGTGAGATGGAATTACACATAGCATGCTCGGAAACTGCACATTAGAATATGTCACATATGTAAATATCTCGTACTTGAGTCAGAAAAAAATTGAGACTCACTGACTTAGATACAAAATTTTGTTTTATTGCCAGATAAGACATAAAAACTATGTGGTCCAACTCCTAACTCTTTATACAGTTCAGTGTGTGTTTCATGATACCCTGGTCCGTGCATTTAAATTATAAGTGAGTGCTTTTTAGGAATTAGAATCCTAACTTATAGAACACACATTTTGAAATGGGGATATTTATAAAATAATGGTCCCTAAAGAATAATCATACACATTAGTAGTAGCAGGAAAAGATTCACGTAAGAGTTTTAAGTACTATTACCCCTGAAAATAAAGTTTAAGTTTTAAACAGGTTAAGTAAATGCGGTTTAAGGAAGGGCGGAATATTAGAGATTTAAGAAAGTAACATTTAGCTTTTCTATACCACTTTTAAGCAAATATTTGTGGTTAAAATGAAAGGAATTTTGGGAAACCATCCACCAACAGATGATAATCTAAGGTGGAAGAAAAATAATTCAGGAATTCAGACAAACTAGACATATTTTGAGGTAAAAAGCATTTAAAGTGATTTTCCAATTATCCCTACTGAGACATAGCAATTGAAGAACTATAAAAGAGCAGCTAATAGGAGATAATACTAATTATTTCCTTTGTACAAATACAAATGTCATTTGATTTACTTAATGTACATTACTGAATATCCAAAGTCTAAAATTTGGGGACTTTTAGGATGGTAGAATAAACACAGAAATACTAGGAGAGAGAAAATTAAAGCTACCACATAGGGAACTGAATATGAAAGTTGAGGACTTCCTAAATTCAGACACTTTACCTAGATTGTCTCATTCTTCTTCATGACAACCTTGTGAGGCAATCTTATCATCCTCATTTTACAGATGAGGAAACTATGATTTAAAGAGATTACATAACTTGCCCAAGATCCCACAGAAGAAAATTCTGATTTGTGACTGAAACCCAATTAGCTTAGCTCGAAAAGAAATGAATCTTCTTTCACTACACCCTGCAACCTGGCAAAAAAACACCTCTATTAAAAATTTTAGCATTTTAATTAAAACTGTCAAAAGGAGGAAATGATATCAAGCTTATAGTAAGTGATGATATACAGACTAAATATTAGTCATTGTTTGATAAGTATATATATTTAAGAAATAATTCCAAGTCATCCATGACATTTAATTTTATAAAACTAAATATCTAATATCCCCAAAATGGAGAAATCTGAAAATTCTTGTAGAAAGGCACTAAGTAAACTTCATCTGACCTAGATATTTTGAACACAAAGAAAAAACTTGAGAGGTCCCATATTTTGTCAGCCATACAGCAGTTTCACATGGGTAACTAGGATTATATTTATACTTATAATTAGAAGAAGTGGGAAATTGCTTGTCTGATTTCTTTTATTCTGACTCTAATCTGTCCTCTATTTATTCTTTTCCATTTCTCCTCCAGATCTTGGAGCCCTCTTCTAAATTACAGTAACAAAGTTTCAAGTTCAGGAACTGCAAGTTTAGGTGCAGGTGCAGATATACTGCAGTAAAGACCACAGTACTGCTATGATTGGTAGAGTGTTACAGACGAAACAAAAGTTTCAGTAATTTTCCAAAGTATTAACTATCATGGAATTATTGGTGACTTTTCTTCTCTTCTTTTGTTGTTGTTCTTGTTATTGTTTTAATATAAGCTCTACACCCAAACGTGGGGCTTGAACTCATAGCCCGGAGATCAAGAGTCCCATGCTCTACTGACTGAGCCAGCCAGGCACCCCATCTTCTCTATAGTCTATTTAGCTGATTTAACTTTTATAAAAAAAGATAAAAATAGTAAAGAAAGAAGAAAAGAGGGAGGGAGGCAGGTAAAAAAAACTGGGCCTTCAATTAAAAAATATTAAACATTTTATTCCTTTTGAAGTTCTAAAACTATGACCTGCTTGTTCTTTTTAATCTCTCAGGTGGTGTGGTAAATTAACCATACATAAGCATGCAAAGTCAAATGAGACATGGAGAAATAATATCAAGGCAATCTAAGATCTATAAATTCTGAGACATAGTTCTTAATTTCAATATTTAAGAAATTAGTTATATAAATGAGCTAAGAATGAAAAACAAATTTAGGGTATACTAAAACTGAAAAGCAGGATTCAAATACTTACAGAAGAATGCAGAAATTTCCTAAGTATGGAAAAATTACAAATATACACATATGTGAACTTATACCCATTTATTATTCTTTTATTATAAACTAAATTTCTGTGTTAAAACATTCTTTTAGCAACACCATGAAACAACACCCAAATAGTTATGAGTCCTATCAAAATACTGAGTTAAATGTTTCTAGATAATTACTTCATTTTCCATGAAATAGTTCTACTAAAACTTCCCATTTAGAGGCTTTCTTTTTCCATTACAAAAATATACTTATTCCAAAACAACATGCATAAGATTGATCCAACCTATTGTTTGTTACTGAAACACTGAATAATCGATAAAATACTAATAATCGAAACAATGAATAATCGAAAAAGTCCTTTAGACCTGTTTTCAAAAGAAGATGCTCATTCACAGATCAAGTATAAAACTATCATCTACTAGTACAGGAGTCCAATTTTAAAACAAGCTTTTATTTGTATAACAAGTTCATTTGATTTCTTTTTTTTTTCTTATTACCAAAATGCAACTTACTCATCTGGGCCTTGATGTACAAACATGACTTCCTACTCACTCACAAGATTGCTTTGTAAGTCTCATGGAAATTAAATTCCTATAGTTTTTATAAACATTATTTCCATCTGCAAAGAGAAATTAAGCTCTTACGATATTTTGGTATGTTATATATTTATGCTGGTTTTCAAACTTGATCATTTCAGTTCCCCTTTTCCTTTATATTTACTATCTGTAACAGCTATCCGGGAAATGTTATTGCTGTGTAGATGGTTGGGTAGCTACTGTACAATTCAACCTTACTTCATTGTTTGAAAATTTTCATACATAGTAAAATAAAGGAGAAAATAAAATGGCAGCTTGGAAGTTCACAGACCAGAGTTATAACTATGTAATAGTTGAAGATGAAATGAAAGTGATTTGTCTACCAAAAGTGTGAATTCTTACTTCCAAACTACTGACATCAACCTTAGTGCAGAAGCTGCATTAACTGGTCCCTAATTTTACCTGGGATCTATTTAATGCTGCCTACCATTAGTGCAGAAGAGAAACAGATCTTGACCAAAGGCCATTCAGGGGAAAAGAAAAAAAAAAAAAAGGGCAGGTAAAAGGTTTCCAAGTATGCCTACATACTCTCTTAATATAGTCTCAGTACCTTTGGAAGTATAGTTCCCTTGGTTCAAGAGTACTAGCAAAAAAGATTACTGGATTACAAGGCTACATGCAGCCTTCCTTTGCATTCTGACAAATGAGTGGTTCTTGAATATTTCTTTCTAAAGACTACACAGGTATACCGAGACTACAACACTACACTCTTGAAATAATTACATAATGCAAGGGGTTTTTTTTAATCCTATTCCCATTCCATAGGTTAAAAAGTGTTTTCTAGTCTTTTATCACTAAAATAGTTTTGGTTTTTTACTGGTTTTCCCGTAACACTTTTATACATAGTGACTCCACTGGGGAAATTGTTTCATTAACTTAGAATACCTGGAGAAAGAGGAAAATGGTACTACTGCACCTTTCGAGCAGTTAAATGTCAAAGTGACAGACCACTATGAATGTATGCAGCTTTTTTTTTTTTTAACCATTAGGGCGAACGAAAATGAAAGACTAACAGCCTTAATAAGTTATTAGATTTGGGACTGCACTGCACTGGAAATCAAGATCACAAATGTACAAAGTAAAAAACGACAACTTCACAGTTAATTTGTGCACAACGTAGCCGGCCCGGCTCTACCAACACCAACACAATTATCGTTTCAGAAAGTTGATACCGAGAAGATTCTGAGGCAGAAAACTAACCCAGAGGTGCCTCGAAACACCTCCTCAACCCTAAATGGCCAAGAGAGTACAGAGCAGAAACTGCCCCGGTTGCATGAGCTTCACACTTAACAGTTTTTCTCTTGACTACGTCTTGGGGGTCACCTCTGGCCAAGACAGGAGCAGGGATCGAAGGTGGGGGATAAAAGCGGGAGGTCGGGAGGCTGATGCTCGGGACGGGCTGCGCGGGTCAAGGGGGACTTCAGGGCCCAAGAGGTAGGATGGGATTGAGGGAACACCTAGGGGTTGGGGGTGGCCGCCCCAGCCCGAGGGCTGCGCCAGGAGAGGAGCGCTAGAAGACAAGGGGGTGCGGGCGTGATGGGCGGTGCCCAATAGCACCGCTTAACTCCGCCCCACATCCCGCAGCCCACCGACCCGGCGACGGGGCGGGGCCGCTGCGCCCGCCTCAACCCTTTCGCGCCGGCACCCGCCCCCTCAGCCTCCAGTCCCGGGTTGGTGGGAGGGGCCTGCCTCGCCGGGCTGGGTGTGCAGCCCGGCCCGAACCCCAACCAAGAATGCTCTGCCGCGGGTGGAGGACGGGCGGGAGACCCTGCAGCCTGCGGCGGGAGTAGGGGTGGCCGAGGGCGGAGGAAGAGCCTTCGGCGCAGCCGCCGCAGCCAGGTCTGAGTCCCGGGCGCCCCCCTGCGGGCAGGGAGTGTTGCCCCCGTTCTCCGCTTGCCTGCCCTCCTCTTCCCCCCTCCCTCGGCGTTGCCCCGGGCAACAGCGCCAGCCGCCGGCGGCGCGAAACTCACCTACCTAGAACCTGACAAGCAGGAGCCCCTCAGACCCGGGAGCCAGTCGCCACCCCGCGTCACGGGGGCTGCCACAGCCAATAGGCGCCGCTGTCACGAGCCTCTGCGGCCAATCAAACTGCACTCCGGTCTTCGGGCACCCTCGAGGCCCCAGCCAATGGGCACGAGCTAGAGGCGGGAGCTGCCGCCCGGCCCCCAACCCCCTCCTCCCCCACCTCCCAGGAGGCGGGGCGCGGCCGATTGGCCCTGGACCCGGTAGAGGTGGGATTCGGGCTCCAGGCCAGGTGGGCGCGCGCGGACCCGGGGCTGCGGGCGCGGCGAAAGGGGGCGTGGACCTGTGGCTGCCGCCCTCTGGGTCCGCTACCCAGCTCGGGTGGGGTCTCAAGGTCCTCCTGTTCGTACTGCCCTCCTGGTCCCTGTGACCCCGCTCCTCTACTCGGCGTCCAGGGCTGCGGGGGTGGGAGTGAGGGCGGGATGGGGCCGGAGGCGGACGGCGGCGTCACAGGAAACTTTGGGAGGCTCGCCTGGCCGCGACCGGGAAGTGGCCGGGCCGGGGGTGATAAGCAGGGGCCGTCTGGAAGGGACTACCCGGCCGGTCCGCAGCCGGAAAGGAATTCGGAGGGTGGGGGCGGAGTCGTGATTAAAATGTTAAGTGTGCCCGCGGGGTGCTGGGCGATCCCGGGTGCTGAAATCTCAAAGAACGGAAGCCGCTTTGGGGCCGCGACCCCGCACCCCTGAATACGCACTTTTCACCCTCAAAATCATTCACCTTTTCCTGTAATATTTTAGTTGCATCAACTATAACATTGATACTTTTAGAATGGTTTTCGGCTAAGGCAGGAACTGTGTCTTTCTCATTCCTGTAATTCCCAGTGCCTGAGACTGTCTTTTTTAAAAAAGAGGGTTAGACACTCAATGCTGGAATTGGGATGGATGTTGTTAAGCGTACAGCAGGTCCTGCGAGTGGTCCCCTGTAATGATAAGCCCTTACCTCTTCCAGAGGCTAGAATGCGCGAAGAACCCAAATTGGTTTGCTCTTCCGGTGAGGATTGTTTCGGAAGCGTCCTTCCCCAAAAGGACTTAGTGGAAAATGAGTAATGTGAGCTAAACAAAGATAATTAGGTGATCTGTAACAGTATGATAGGTGTTATTAGTCACTATTCGACGGTGTGTTCCTATAGCCGTCTTTTTAAGGCATTGTATCCTGTACATTGGTTGAACCACATTCTTTGCTTGGGGCAAATTAATGGCAACCCCATCTCCACCCTCCCCCTCTAAAACTTTTGAATTACGTGGAAGCCAAAGAAGAATGGTGAATATTTTTTTTTCAACAGTGTTAGTTGTTTAACCGTAGTGAACAGCTCTACACATAAACAAATCTTAAATTGGACTTTTCTTGTCCGCTGTTTCAAAGTCAAAAGAAAGCAAAACATGCTGTAAAGACAAAAAAAAAAAAAAAAATTAAGAGGCTTAATTCTTCCTCTAAAAGATGTGAGAAGGGATTCCCCTCAGAACATTTGTCTTAGAAAACCTGTAATTGTTGAATACATTCTTATTTCTTTGAATTGTATATACATCCTCTTTAAAACTAGTTAGGTCTCTGTCAGCTAATGTTTTGTCAGCTTTACATTCCAGGAATGTCTTTAAAGACTTGGGAGATATCAAGATATCACTCTGAAATGTGAACATCAAGAGACATACCAGCCCCCAGAAATGGATAAAGAAAATGTGATATATAATTATAGATATCTACATAGATAGATGCACGTACACCCAATGAGATACGATTCAGCCAGAAAAAAAAGAATGAAATCTTGTCACTTGCAACCTTGAGGATGGACCTTGATGACATTGTGCTAAGTGAAATAAGTCAGGCAGAGAAAGACAAATACCTTACTTTATGTGGAATCTTAAAAAAAAAAAAAAAAACAACTCACAGATTGATCGTTGGGGGTAGAACGGAAATGGATGAAGGGGGTCAAAAGGCACAAACTTCCAGTTACAAAATAAATATGCCATGGGGATGTAACATACATCATGGTGACTATAGTAAGAATACTAGATTGCACATTTGAAAGTTGCTAAGGTAGAAAATCTTAGGAGTCCTCATCACAAGTGGAAAAAAAAAGACAAACTCATGTAACTATACAGTTTCAGATGTGAACTGTACTTATCATGGTGATCCTTTTGCAATATATACAAATACTGAATCATGTTGTACACCTGAAACCAATATTATGTCAATTATACTGCCATAAAAAGCAAAGGGAAATAACTTTCCATGGGAAACTAAGATTCTAACTTCAGTGGGCAAATCACTCCAACTTGCTAAACTACCTTCCGTCATAAAGATACGAGAAGGTTGTTTTTCCTCTGGACAAAGCTAATTAGTTAACACAGATGTTCACCCCAATTACAAAATGAAATTAAGATGAATTTCGCACGCAAATGGTATTGTCAAGGCCTCTTATTTGAGAACTGGTTCTTGAAAACGTACGTAATGCGTTGTATTTGCTTGGGTATACAAAGGGGTGAAATTTCTGTCTTTACAATCTCTTTCCTAATTGCCTATAATGCACATCACATTCTGGTTTAATGCTGTGTTTTATTCCTTCATTACTTTGTGCAGAGGATTTCTGAGTTGGGAGAAGATTTTGTTTTTAATTCTATTTTCCTGTATACTTATGCCCAAACTATTGAGACTAGGAAGCTAAGGAAAATTGTTATGTTTTAGTTTTTAATTTGTTCTCAAAAATGATCTCAGATGATACTAACTGCTGAATTACAAATACATTTTAATAGAATCAGAAATGATAACAAGGTTAATGTTTGGTATGTATTTTGTAGTGACTGCTAACTGCACAAACTAAGCATGTGTGAATAAACATCTTAAAATGGAAATTAATTTTCTGTGAATATTAAATGTTGTGATATATATCATGTCAATATAAATGAAATCCATGAATGTCTGTGCATTAAATAGTTAGGTAAAGCCAAAATAACAGCTTTGGGGATTGCTCCGCCGAGGCATATCTTTTCCAAGACCCTGAGGATTTCTCTGTCTTTATACAAAGGGAATCTAAATCTAGAAAGATGTGTTTGGTAAATTAGTTATTACATATTTGGAGAAAGTAGTTTCAAATAAAAGTCTAATGGTGAATTAGAATGGTTTGATATACATTGTGTGTGTGCCTGTTTATATGTTTATAAGGAACTCAAATCTCTGAAAACAGTAAGAATCTTTCCAGTTCATCAACAATTTTCTTGGCTCTCACCTATTCACTCAAGAAACTTAAAAACTGCTTGCCATATGCCAAGCATTGTGCTAAGAAATGCAATTTTGAGTGAATGTACTTGAAGTAAATGAATGTGGTAAAAACCTATACTTTTGAAGCTGAAAAAAGCAATTACAGCAAATCCAGTTTAAATTTCCCATCTGTTTTAATTATCACTTTGCATTGCAACAAATTTAATAAACACTTGATTTCATCTGATTTCAAAAATACTGTGCAACTTTTCTTACATCTTGTAAAGTAGGGAAAGTATGGAAGAATAAAGGAAAATAATTTCCTGTCTATGTGATCCATAGGCTTTATAAAATACTAGACACCCCCACAGGGCCTGGAGGGATATGTATCTTAGTTGAAGTTGTTAGCATAGGATTAAGAGACTCTTCTGTCATTAAAATTTAGATCTATACCAAGTACTACCAAGACTTTTAAAATGCCACAGCACTGCCTAGCTATAGATAAAAAAATCCTTAGTATAGATTCCATTTTACCAAATACCAATTTTTGTCTGTTCTAATAACATTAGTTACCTGGAAAAATGAATACAATAACGTGGATGTCAAACCTTCAGCAATTAATTAAAAATTACTTTAGGGGCGCCTGGATAGCTCAGTCAGTTAAGTGACTGGCTCTTGACTTCAGCTCAGGTCATAATCTCAGGGTCATGGGATGGAGCCCTATGTGAGGCTCCATGCTCAGTGGGGAGTCTGCTTGAGATTCTCTCTCCTCTCCCTTTGCTCTTCCCTCCCCCACTCTAAATAAATGAATAAACAAATAAAATCTTTTTTAAAAATTATTTTAGAAGTTCTTTCCTTAGCTCTCCACCACTTATACCCTCCTCTCCCATTTCCCTGTTTAATAGTTTCTCATAATTCATTTCATGGCTTCCTTTATTTTACAAATGTATGCAAGGAAAATAAAGGAGGGGAGAAAAGAAGGTGAAATAGAGTAGGAGGAGGAAAATTTCTATTCTGTCTTCAAACTAGATCTCAAATCCATTAACACCATCTCACAACCATCCCTCCTAGCAAAAGACTGGCTGTCCTCTAGCACTCTGATACTGCTTCCCCTGCTTCCCTGCCCTGCTCCCCATTGAGAAATATGACTGTCAACACCCCCAACCAAGATATGTCCTCCCCAAAATGCCCCTGGATCACTCAAGGCCTGTCCCTTTTTATGTCATCCTTTTCTCAAAATTTACCTTTTTCCTCATTCCCTTCTTCCTAGTTCACTGGGACTTCAGAGGTAACTGTCAAATGTGTACCAGAGGGTGAGCACTGGAGTCATGACTTCCAAATGTGGATTAGTACACTAGCTTCATCAGAAGTACCTGAGAACATTTTCAAAAATACACACTCCTCGATTTACCCTCCAAAGATTCCAACTTGAAATGTCTGGGAAGAGTTGAGAAAATCTGTTTGGAATGAGAACAGTGAATCTGGCCAACATGGTGGATTAAATACAGGCACTTAGTCTCTGCTCCTTCCCCAAACTCCTTGTCACGACATAAATACAGATCCAGATCAGCAGGAATCCAAGGCCCAGGAATCTCTGAAGGCATTAGTGAGAAGAAAGGCTGAAAACAACAGAATTGGTTGATAATCTGTATCAGGAGTCAGTAAACCTTCACATCACTTCCCAACCAAACAGCTGGGTGACATACTGCCCTAACCTAATCCAGAAACAATAAGATATACTCCCTGGTGAGGGTAAACTGGAGAAGCCCTGGCCTTGAAGACATGGGCTAGCTAGCTGAGTATAGGGGTGAGGTGACTTACTGCACATTGGGGTGAAGGGAGTAAGTGAAAGTCTGCATACTGAACTATGAAAGTTCCTCTCCCACTTAGCTCCTATAATGGCACTTTCCAGATTTGTATCCAGCAGAGAGGATATCAGAGGATTCCTTTGAAAGGAAACTGTCTTACCTAAGGAAAAATACTTTTATGGATACTGGGAGGTGATTTTCAACAGTGTGATCACCTGCCTAATCACATCAAAATGAGGTCTGCCAATCCACAAGTTCCAGCTAGGCAGGCAACTTCTCTCACTCTTACATATGAATAGACATCTGGGGATCACCAGTCATGAAATTCAGACAACAAAACAAACAAACAAAATGGGGGGAGGGGGGATTGAATGTAACCACAGCAGAAAACAAAACAAAACAAAAATCTGAGAACTGTTAGTGATATTCTTAAACAAAGAAAAGATCCATGATTGACAACAGATGCTCTTTTCTTAAAGAAATTTTCAAAGGAAAAAAATGATCTTTTGGAAATTAAAAAATAAGAAATTTTAAAGTTCAAAAGAAGATGATAAAATGAAGTTGCAAAGTCTCCGAAAAAGAACAAAAAGACAAACAGTTGAAAAACATGAGAGAAAAGAAAATCTAGGATCAATCCAGGTGTGTCCGGTATTTTCACCATAAGCATCTTTGCTGTAGTCATCATTGCTGCAAGCATTTTCTCACATAACTGATTAGCTGTAAGGCAATTTTGCCATAAAAGATAAAATAACTGGCTGACAGTTTGGTTTCAATTCTCCAGTGACAAAGTTCCCATTTTTATATTATATAAATCTTAGCCAGCCCTCATAATGGTCTATACAGTAGACGTGGTGGTCTTAAAATAGTGGATAACAACTATGTTTATTGACTTGATAGAAAATACGGTGATAAAATTTGCTGGAAGTGTGAATAGAGTGTAAAGCCAGATTACATACTGTCCTAGAAAATGGTAACATATCAGTTACAATGATAACAAAGCTCAGAAATGCATTACAGCATTAACATCTCTTCCACATTTCCGATTGAACTTTAGAATATCAAGGAGCATGTGATAATATGCCAAGAATAAACAACAGTGTAGAGAACTTTCACAATGCAATACAAAGCTCAGTTAAAAATACTGCATCTTAGGGCGCCTGGGTGGCTCAGTCAGTTGAGTGTCTGCCTTCACCTTGGGTCATGATCCCGCAGCCTTGGGATGCAGCCCCGCATCAAGCTCTCTGCTTAGCCAGGAGCCTGCTTCTCCCTCTGCCTCTGCCCCTTCCCCTTGCTCATGCTCTCTTGCTCTCTCTCTCTCAAATAAATAACTAAATAAAATCTTAAAAAATATATATTGCATCTTAGTGTTTGGAAGACTGATGCCTCTCTTAATCAATGAAGAGATTAATAATTTTACTAATTTTTTCATGTTTTGCTATGACCTTTTTAAATGTCCCTCTTTTATTTTCTTTATTTTATCTTTTATGACAAAATTGCTTTAGGGCCAATTAGTTATGCAGCAAAAAAGTTTGCGGCAAAATGCTTGCAGCAAAGATGTCTACCACAAAGATGTTCATGGTAAACTACCTAGAACCCAATCCAGGAGATGGACCATCCAGCCTCTAGGAGTTCTAAAAAGAGAAGAAGAGGTGGATTGGGTGGGGGAGGGAGGGGGGATTATCAAAGAAAGACATTTTCCCAGAAGTGAAAGAAGTGTTTTTCCAGATTGAAATCCATCTAATGAGTGCCTTGCAAAATGAATAAAAAAGACTCACAGAAAGGCATTTAATCCTGAAATGTCAGAACAGCAGAGATAAAGAGAATCCCTTAAATACTTCAGATAGAATAACAGACTGCAGACAGAGGATTAGGCATTATAACAGAGAAGAGAATTGGGCTTTTCAATAATGATACTGTAAACCAGAAGAAAATAGAGAAATATCTTTAAACTCCAAAGGGAGAGTATTTATAATCTAGAATTCCCTACACACCCAACCAATCAAGTCTAAGATAAAATAAAGCAATCTTAAAAACAATTTAAGGTTATATATGAAAATGATTAGCCAAGACTAATAATTCTGGCAGTTAGGAATGAAATGAAAATGAAAATTTTATGAAAATGTACAGGTTATTAATTATTTTCTACCAAACAATTCATTTGAAACATATGCTGTATGAAAAAGTGAGATTCAAATCAAGGTAATAAAAATTTTATTTAGTTTAAGATAAAATAAAGGTGTCCTCAGACACGCAAGATTACAAAAAGCTTTATTCCTATGGAATCTTTTTCTCAAGGAGGTACTCGAAGATGTTTTCCACCAAAAAGGGGAATTTAAAAAAAGATGAAGACTTGGATCAACACCGGAGAAAGGAAAAGGGAATACTCAAGATGACGGTGAAAGAAATTTCTAGGATTACAACCATATGACAGGCCTAAAAAGCAACCAGTACAAACTGAGGCAGGAGAAGAAAGTCTCCAGAACTGATTATCTCCAAGAAGAAAAAAATGGGATCAATGAATTCTCAACATATTTCACTACACAGAAAGATGTATTAGCATTATAACTCAGCCTTAAAAATTAATTACATAATCTTTCTAATCTAAGAACTGAAAATTGATTTAGCCCCAAATTATAATATTGTAGGTACTACAATATTTTAAGAATAGGGTTAAGGAAACTATGAGTGGAAGTAATGTGAGAGAGCTAAATCTACTTCTTCCATAGTGGGAATCAGCAGATAATTCCTAACACTGAAAAATGAAGAAAGGTTGCTATAAGTATGCTTCATGGTAGGAAGGATAAACACCAGTGCTCAAAGAAAAGTCCAACTATGGAGCTGGTGATGGGAACTGAAAAGTAACAGTGGGGCTGGGGGATCCTTAATGTTACAAATCTTAGAATATCACTTCACTTTGCTTTGATGAAAAAATTTAAAAACAATAAATAAATAATTAAAAAGATCTGCAGGTGAGTCTGTTGTACAGCCAGATTTGAGAACTACTGGGTTAAAGAATGGGACAAGGAGCACATACCTGTTCCCATCACTACAGATGGCACACACATTTAAAAGGATAATACCAGATATAATCAGACTCCATCTTTGCTTTCTAATTCCAATGGTTATCCACTCAAGAAATTTTTTGAGGACCTATTATGTGCCAAACACTGTGAGGGGTTCTGAGGATATGACAGGGAAATGCAGGGTCAGGGATCCTCTCCTGGAGTCCAGAGGGAGTTACAGACAGTAAGCAAGAAAACAAATTCACAGACCATCTACAGATTGTGATAAAAGCAAGGAAGGAAATGAATAAAATGATGTGAGGGAATAAAGAGAACGGGAAAGAATCAAAAGGCCAAGATTCAGGTCTTAGCTTCACAGTTACAGAGTTACAAACTTCACCAAATCCCCCCTCGTAACTTTTCTCAGCCTTGATTTCTGGGTCTATTAATCACAAATAATAATTCTGACCTCACTGGTTCTTATGAGGATTCATTGAGATGGAGTAAATGAATGAATTTTCCATTTATAAATTCCTATTCATATATAAGATTTTCACCCTTAGGGGAGCCCTTCTCAAGTTCTTAAACAGTTTCTTTGCCTGCTTCCTTAGGGTTCTATCCTCTCCCTCTTCCCCTCCAGCAATGGAATACTTTATGCCCCTACATGTAGTTTAATTTCTTTTTAATTTAAATACAGTAAAATTCACTCTTTTTGGTGTACAGTTCTATGAGTTTTGACTAATGCAGGCACGTAACCAGCACCATCAAGTTGCTGAACAGTTCCAAACCTGCATGCCCGACACACACACACACACACACACACACACACACAAGCACATGAACACACACAGAATCTCCTTATGTCACCCCTTGTAGTCAGCCCTCCTCCCACACAATACTGATCTGTTCTTCAGTTCCGTAGTTTTGTCTTTTCAAAAATGTCATAAATATAATTACATCGTATATAGCCTTTTGATTCTGACTTCCTTCACTTCACATAATGTATTTGAGAGTCATCTAATGTTACTGTGTGTATTAGCAGTTTCTTCCATTTTATCGCATGGTAGCATTTCATTATTTATCCATTTCCCAGTTGAGGGACATTTTTATTCCAGTTTTTGGTGATTATGAATAAAGTTACTCTAAACATTCACATACAGGTTTTATTGTGTGGACGTATATTTGCGTTTTACTTGAGCAAATACCCAGGAGTGAGATTGCTAGGCCCCATGGTAAGTGTACATTTAACTTTATAAGAAACTGCCAAACTTCTCCCACAGTGGCTGCACCATTTCACATTCCCACCAGTAATGCAGGACAGTTCCAATTCTCATTCTCACCAACACTTGGTATTGTGAGGTGTTTTTTTTCAGGTGCCTGTGGGGGGAGTGATGGGTTTGTTTGGTCTGTCACTGCTAGGTGTCTAGCAGTATTTAATTTACATTTCCCTAATGACTAAAAATGTTGAGCACCTTTTCATTTGCTTATTTCCAATCCACTATCTTCTTTGGTAAAGTGTCTGACCAAAGCTTTTGCCCATTTTAAAAACTGGGTTGTTTTTCTGAACAGAAAGAACCAAGTTGAAGGACTTCTGTGACCTGATTTTAAGACTTACTGTAAAATTACAAGAGAGTAGCTTTATCAAGAGAGTGGGGTATTGGTGAAAACAGACACACAGATCAATTGAACAGATTAAGAGTCCAGAAATACACCAATATAAATATGGTCAATTGAGGGGCACCTGGGTGGCTCAGCCGGTTAAGCGTCTACCTTCCGCTCAGGTCATGGTCGGGATAGAGTCCCACATCAGGCTCCTTGCTCAGCGGGAAGCCTGCTTCTCCCTCTGCCTGCTGTGCCTGCAGCTTCCCCTGCTTGTGCTCTCTCTAACAAATAAATAAATACAATCTTTAAAAAAAAAAATATGGTCAATTGGTTATTGGCAAAGGTGCAAAGGCAATTCAGTAGAGAAAGAATGGTCTTTTCAACAAATAGTGCTGGAACAATTGGACATTGACATGCAAATTTTTCTGTGGCTTGTCTTTGACCCACATAAAAAAACTAACTCAAAATGGATCTTAGACCCAAATATAAAATTTCAAACAACAAAACTTTTAGAAGAAAACAGAAAAAAAATCTTTGTGACCCTTAGTTAAGAAAAGAGTTCTTAGATACAACGCCAAAAGCACAATACATAAAAGAAAAAAATTGGTAGATTAGACTTGATCAAGGTTAGAAAATTTTGCTCTGTGAAAGATACTGACAGGAGAATGAAAAGACAAGTTAATGAAACAGATAGACATCCCAGAGATAAGCCCACACTTATATGGTCAATTAATCTTCAACAAAGGAGGCAAGAATATACAATGGGAGAAAGCTAGTCTCTTCAACATATGGTATAGGGAAAACTGGACAGCCAGATGCAAAAGAATGAACCTGGACCACTTTCTTACGCTATAGACAAAAATAAACTCAAAATGGATTAAAGACCTAAATGGGAGACCTGAAACCATAAAACTCCTAAAAGAAAACATAGGCAGTAATCTCTTGGACATCACCCTTAGCAAAATATTTACGAATATGTATCCTCAGGCAAGGGAAACAAAAGTAAAAATAAATTATTGGGACTACACCAAAATAAAAAGCTTTGCATAGCAAAGGAAACCATTAGCAAAACAAAAAAGCAGTGAATGGGAGTGGATATTTGCAAATCAAATATCCAATAAGGCATTAATACACAAAATATAAAAATCTCATATGACTGAACACTAACAAAACAATCAGAAGCCAAGAAACAGACCCTTAACTCTAGAGAACAAACTGATAGTTACCAGAGGGGTGGGGGTACGGAGGATGGGTGAAGTAAGTGAAGAGGATTAAAGAGTACACTCATGATAAGTATTGAGCAATGTATGGAATTGCTGAGTCACTATATTGTACACCTGAAACTAATATAATACTGTATATTAACGGTACTGGAATTAAAATTTTAAAATTACAAAAAAAAAAAACCCAAAAGAAAGAAAAATCAAGGGAATAGAATTCCAAAGGGAATACCAAGTGTGAACGTCCTGAGTGGGAATGTAAATAATAAAAATGACAGCTTCAAATTAAAAAAAAAAAAAAAAAGCAAGAGGACACGAATAGACGTTTCTTCAAAGACGACATCCAGATGGCCAACAGACACATAAAAAGATGATCAGCATCACTCATCATCAGGCAAATACAAATCAAAACCACGATGAAGATATCACCTCACACCTTTCAGAATAGCTAGTATCAAAAAAACAAGAAATAACAAGTGTTGGCAAATATGTGGAGAAAAGGGAATACTTGAGCACTCTTGGTAGGAATATAAAGTGGTGCAGTCACTCTGGAAAACAATATGGAGGTTCCTTAAAAAATTAAAAATAGAAGTACCATATAATCCAGTAATACCACTACTGGATATTTACCCAAAGAAAATGAAAACACTAATACAAAAAGATATATTCATTTCTATGTTTATTGAAGCATTATTTATACTAGCCACCATATGGAAGCAACCCAAGTGTTCACCCATAAATGAGTGGATAAAGATTATATATATAATATGTATAATAAGATATGTAATAATCTAGATACTATATAATGAATAAAGAATGGATATACATACACACATATATATAATGGAATATTACTCATACAAAAGAATGAGCTCTTGCCATTTGTGGCAACATGGATGGACCTAGAAGGTATTATGCTAAGTGAAATAACTCAGAAAGAAAGACAAATACCCTATGATTTCACTTATATGTGGAATCTAAAAAACAAAACAAACAAAACCAGACTCTTAAATACAGAGAACAAACTGGCAGCTGCCAGAGGGGAAGTGGTTGGGGGGATGGGTGAAATAGAAAAAGGGGATTAAGAGGTACAAATTTCGAGTTATAAAATTAAGTCATGGAGTTGGAAAGTACAGCATAGGAGATATAGTCAATAATATTGTAATAACATGGTATGGTGACAGACGGTGACTATACTTATCATGGTGAGCTCTGACTCACCATGTAATGTATAGAATTGTTGAATCACTATGTTGTACACCTGAAACTAATATAACACTGTATGTTAATTATGGTTCAATGACAAAAATAAATTAGAAAATTTTGCTCTGTGAAAGATATTGGCAGGAGATGAAAAGATAAGCCAGAGAAAATCTTTGTAAATCACACATCTGACGAAGGGCATGTAGCCAGTATAAAACTCTCCACTTTCAAAGAAACGCTTTCCATTCTTTCAGGCTTAACTCAAATTTCTTCTCTATGAAAACATCAACGACCAGATGAGCTAGAATTCATATGTCTCAACCACTAGTGGATGAATGAATGAGCATTTCTCAGCCATTATTACTTTCCTATAAAATAATATACTCTAATAAACATACAGTAGTGTAATAAACATATACTAATATTCTGGTCCCCTTTTTAACTAAAAACCTATATGTATTTGCCAGACACTTGTCATATTGCAGTATGTTACCATGGAATGACAGGAAACCCTATTGACTGAAATAAATAATAAGTACCATGGTTGGATGGGTCCGCCTTACAGATCCCCCACTGCTCACATTAATGGCTTAGCTCTAGGGAAGTTATATCTAACCAAGGCAGGGCTCAAAAGGTGTATTTTTTAACTGTATATAATGTCTTGCTTGGACCTGTGAATGCATATTTGTCTATACACAGTTATAGAAAGTTTTAAAAATTGGAAAAATTCTAAGTTGCATATTTCATTTATTTTGTTGAAATAGCAATGCTCCTATTCAGTTTTAGCTCTTACCAAATATGCTGTGGCATTATTATTTTCTTTTAAAATCAAAAGCTTTTGGCTTTTGTGGAGACCATTTATTCTGACCTTGTTTGTCAAAAAGCCTTGATTTGCTAAATTTAAATGCAGCTCCTTTTGCTCAGGATCAACGGAAGAGCTCTTAATAAACTAATACCTTGGGCAGTGGTGTTCCAGGGACCCAGGAAAATATGTAACCTTGATGCTTCCCTCAAAGATTTTAAGCTGGTGGGTTTACAATATACAGAGTTTCCCCATACATACATTAAAGGAAAGGTGGGTGCATCCAGGGAGGTTGATACAGGTGACAGTGCTGGCACAGGTACAATGCAGTTATACAGGTACCTGCATTAAGAGAGGCCCTGACCCTGATTTAATGCTCTCCCATCACCATCTTAAAAAAATTTTTTTAAGACTTAAACTAACAACCCCGAAATCAAGAGTCACATGCTCCATTGACTGAGCAGGCCAGGCGCCCCACCATCTTGAAATGTTTAATAATTTTATCTTTGAACTTGCATTTTGTAAATAAAGTCTAAAGGGACAATGGAGCATAGAAGTAAACAGAGAAGATGTGCACAATATGTGTGTCCACTGTTCCTTTCCACTCTATTCTCATTAGTATTCTCAGGGCCTCATGAGTACAGTGTTCCAGTGGACTCACAATGCGTGAGATTCAGCAAGTCTGAAGTGAGTATAAGGTCAGCGTGTTATGTCTGTCACTGAGTAAACAGAGGCCCTGACAATCCTGAGAGAACATGCTTGTCATTCAAATCAGAACTTGCTTCAAACGCAGAGAGAAGCAGGAGCATTCTAAGAAACATTAGCATCCAAGGAACAGTATATTCTTTGTCGCTTGTGTCACTTCCTGTATTGGCCAACTACTTATACTAAAATGAAGACACAGGAGGAAAGGGAAAGACAGGACATCAAAGATTTAATTTCCCTTTTTGTCCTTTCTTACTTATCAGAGAAAGCTAGAGAGGGTTGATAGATGTGCACATATCCAAGAAGCGAAATTAAAAAGTTGAGTTTTGTGTAGTTTTCACTATCCTGGTATACGAGCTACAAAATATGAATTCTGTAATTTTGCTGATTCCACATACAAGTTAAATGATCTTATATTTGAATTAAAATTGCATTATACAATAGAAAGATTAACAATAAACGTCATGCTAATAATTTAAAATTAAAGATTCTCTATTAGCAAATAAAACCCACCCTCATAAATTGGGAGAGAGGGTGGCTGAAGAAGAAAGGAAAAAACCCTTCTATTTTAGCACCTGAGGCATTTTTTTCCTGCTTTTTGAGCAAAGGGAAAATTTCATTTTATACTGAGGGGTACTGCACAGGTCCATCAGCTTAAATGAGAAGGAGAAGCTATTGACAGAGCCATTCATTTACTGAGCCAATCTGTTTGTGCTGGCATGCAGTTTATAACCATAGTTTACAATTTGGATGGCTACAAAAGCCTCACAGAGGGCAGGTGAAATATGTATCTCGGTAGTTTGTGTTTGATCGCATTTCCAATTCTAAGTTAAAAAGAAATAATTTGAGATTATAATTTTATCTACATCATCTCACTCACTGAAGGGTATCTAGAATATCAAAATAAACTAAATACAGGAATATTTTTTCATTATTTATTTCTAGGGGCATTTTCGAGGAAAACAATTGAGTTTGTCCTTACTTGAAACATAGTCTGCTCTTTAACAGCTTGATTATCAATAAGAAGAAACTAAGGACTCATATTTAAATAACTCATATTTAAAATTTTTAATTTATCATGAAGTATTAACCTGAGAGACCTTCTCCAAATAAGAGTGATAGAAATTACACTCTAGTTATCCAACCTCCTTCTCCCAACCTGGCCAAAACTACAGTGCCCCCACCCCCCAGAAATCATTATGTTTCATTTATAAAGAGAATTGTTTTTTAATTGTAGTTAATGGGATTTTCCCTTTTTATTTTAGTGAGCTATAATTAACACATAACATTGTGTAAGTTTAAGGTGAACAACAGGTTGACTCAATACATTTATATACAGCAATACGACTACCACCTTAATGTTTGTTAACACCTCCATCACATCACATAATTATTTCTTTTTTGTGGTAGGAACAATCAAGATCTAGTCTTAGCAACTTTTTAAGTTTATAATACATAATGTGGACTATAATTACTGTGCTATAATTACCGAGCTATACATTAGCTCTCCAGGACTTATTTACTAGTTCTAAGTTTGCACCCTTAAACACTAGATCCCCAATTCCCCTATCCCCAAACTCTGGTAACCACCATTCTACTCTGTTTTTGCAAGTTAGGCTTTTTTAGATTGTACATATGTGATATCATACAATATTTGCCTTTCTCTGTCTGACTTATCTCACTTTGCATAATGCCCTGTAGGTCCACCCATGTTGTCACAAATGGCAGGATTTTCTTCTTTCTCATGGTTTGAATAATATTTTACATATATTTAATATATATCACATCTTTATCCATTCATCCACTGCCAGACACTTAGGCTGTTTCCATAACTTGGCTATTATAAATAGTGCCATAATAAACATGAGAGTGCAGATATCTCTTCAATATCCTATTTCATTTCCTTTGGATATATACCCAGAAATGGAATTGCTGGATCAATAGTTCTATTTTTAATTTTTTGAGGAACTTCCATACTGTTTTCCATAGTTGCTGCACCAATTTATATTCCCACCAACAGCGTGCAAGGGTTCCCTTTTCTCCACAACCTTCCTAACACTTGTTATCTCTTGTCTTCTTGATTATAGCCATTCTAACAGGTATGAGGTGATATCTCATTGTGGTTTTGATTTGCATTTACCTGATGGTGAGTGATGTTGAGCATCTTTTCATGTGTCTGTTGGCCATCTATATGATCTATATGTCTTCTTTGGAAAAATGTCTATTTAGTCTCTCTGCCATCTTTTAATCAAATTTTTTGTTATTGACTTGTATCAGTTCTTTATATATTTTGGATACTATCCCCTTATCCAATATATGGTTTACAAGTATTTTCTCCCATTCAACAGGTTGCCTTTTCATTTTTTTTTTTTATTGTTTCTTTTGCTGTGCAGAATCTCTTTGGTTTGATATAGCCTCAATTGTTGATTTTTGCTTTTGTTGCTTGTGCTTTTGGAGTCACACCCCCCCCCAAAAAAAGTCATTCCCTAGACCAGTGTCAAGCAGTGTCAAGGAGCTTCTTCCCTGTTATCTTCTAGGAACTTTACAGGTCTTATGTGTAAGTCTTCAATCCATTTTGAGTTAATTTTTGTGAGTGGTGTAAGATAGTGGACCAGTTTCGTTGTTCTGCATGTTTCTCCAATTTTCCCAACACCATTTCTTAAAGAACTATTCTTTCCCCACTGAGCGTTCCTGGCTCCCCTGTTAAATATTAAATATGACCATATATGTGGGGGCTTATTTCTGAGATCTCTATCCTGTTCCATTGGTCTATGTGTCTGTTTTTTTTTTTTTTGGCAGTACCATATCGTTTTAATTACTATAGCTTTGTGAGAATTTCACGTTTAAATAAGTACTTTGAAATCTATATTGCATTTTATGTTTATGACTTTACCAAGTGGTACTTTATTAAGTTTCTAAAATGTACTAGCAGTTAATCTTCCATTTCAGTGGGGGAAGGATAACAAACAATTAAGTAAATAAGACCATTTTCAGATTGTGCTGAAATTATGTAGAAAATGAAACAAAGTAATATGAGAAATAGCTTATGTGTTACTAGGTGCAGAGATGGTCCTGCTAAGTATTAGAGGAAGAATCCGAGAAGGTGACACTTGAAATGAGACTTGGAAGAGAAAAAAGGAGCCAGTCATAGGAAGGTCTGGAAGCAGAATGTTCTAGACAATGATTACAAAGTATAGCCCATATAAAGGCCCTAAAATGGAAACAATTTAAAGTGTCACAGGGCGGCCCCGGGATGGTGCAGTCGGTTAAGCCTCCTACTCTTGGTTTCGGCTCAGGTCATGATCTCAGGGTTGTGTGGTGGAGTCCGCGTTGGGCTCCACGCTCAGCGGGAAGTCTGCTAAAAGTTTCTCTCTCCCTCTCCCACTGCTCTTCCCCGTGCTCGCGCGCTCTCTCTCTCAAATAAATAAATAAATCTTTAAAAAAAATATAGTATCCCGTGAACAGAAAGAAAGAGGACCAATGTGAATGGAACATACTGAACCTAGGGGAAAAGGAGGCAGGTAGATATATCGGAAACTGAGCACGGCCTTATGAGTAAAAACAGGACTTTACATTTTATTCTAACTGCAATAAGAAGCCAACAGAGAGTTCCAAGCAGGTTAATAATGATTAGTTTTACTTTTTGAAAAGGATCATTTATGCCACTATGTGGAAAATGAATTGCAGGAGAGCAAGGGGAGACAGCGGAAGTGGTCTAGGAAGTGGTGATGGTGGTTGGTTTGGATTACCATGGTAATATTAGGATGGAAAACAGGGAGGGAACAGGATATATTAAGAGGTATCTTTAAGATGATATTATTATTGTAAAATAATAGATTCTAATATACCCAAACATAATTGTAACAAAAATGTAATTCAACTTGCTCCAACAATGATTTATTACATAATGTGTCCCTGGTTTTCTGCTGTATGAATCCTTACTCATAAAGTATCTCTGCTGTCAAGAAGCATAGTATTATATTTGTGGAAATATCTGTAGTGATAAAACAATGTCTAATAAAGGACAATTCTTAAAACTTATCCAAAAACAAAGTCCATTAAAAACTTAAAAATAAAAAAGTAACTTTATCACAGGCTGTTTCTAAAAGAAGTAATAAAACTTTAGAAAAAGAATTCTGACCTCAGTTCTCTCTCTCTCAAACTGTCAAACTACTGGCACGTAAGGAGATTCAGATACCTTTTTTGGGCACCTTGAAAACTGACAGAGTTCTAAATAATCACCAGGAATCCTGTAGTATGATATACAAAATTAATATGTAATTTATCTTATGCAATCTTTAGAAAGAAGCTCCATGGCATGCTCTGTAAAGAAAATAAACTTGGTATTGCAATGTGCAAAAACCCAGAAGCTATGCTGTTATGGGCTAAATTGCGTCTCTCCAAAATCCATATGTTGAAGCCCAGTACCTCAAAATATGACTGTATTAAGAGACAGGCCCATTAAAGAGGTGATTAAGTTAAAATGAGGCCCTAATCCAATGTGACTTGGTGTCCTTATAAGAAGAGGAAATTTGGACATACACAGAGACACGAGGGATGCGTACCCACAGAGGAAAGACTGTGTGAGGACACAGCAAGAAGGCAGCCATCTGCAAGCCAAAGAGAAGGGCCTCAGAAGAAACCAAACCTGCCAACAGCCTGATCTTGGACTTCTAGGCTCCAGAACTGTGAGAAAATAAATTTCTGTTTTTTAAGCTACCCAGTCTGTGGTATTTGGTTATGGCAGCCTTAGCAAACTTAGATATAAGTCAATGCTTTGGCATTGACTCATACCCATAATGTCAGCTCAATAATATTTTTTATAAAATAAACATTTTAAATATAAAATAGTATTTTGAATATATTTTAACATAAACACAATTTTAATATAAAATATAAATATAACACATATTTTAATATAAACACAATCGGGGCACCTGGGTGTCTCAGCCAGTTAAGTGTCTGCCTTCAGCTCAGGTCACCATCCTGGGGTCCTGGGATTGAGCCCCACATCAGGCTCCCTGCTCAGCAGGGAGTCTGCTTGTCCCTCTCCCTCTGCCTTGTTCGTGCTCTCTCTAATAAATATATAAAATCTTTAGAAAAAAATAATAAACACAATATTTTACTATAAAATAATCTTTTTTAAAAAGATTTTATTTATTTATTTGAGAGAGAGAAAGTGAGAGAGAGCAAGCGAGCACAAGCAGTGGGGAGGGGCAAAGGGAGATCATGACCTGAGCTGAAGGCAGACACTTAACCAACTGAGCCACCCAGGGGCCCCAACACAATCTTTTAAGACTTAACACAAATGAAAATAAAACAAAATAGAAAAATAAAATAGAAAAATGAATGTAATAGATATATTTAGAAGTACTATTAAAATAATCAAAGCGATAGTGGCATGATACTTGCAACAGGCAATGTCAAAAGATGATAACGTGTCATTAAAGGAAATACATTACATGCAAGCTAAAATCTGACAATGTTAGAAGCTTAGTGTATGGCAGCTTCTGCTGGGATCACACAGCTTAAGTGGACAAAGCAGTTCTCCAACGAAGGGATAGGTGCTAATCACTACCACAGACTACCACTACCAGGAGCTACAGAAAGACTGATTATGGTTCACTAAAAGAGGACAGTGTGGGGATTCTGTATGTTGTTTTCCATTTCAGAACATTAGAACCTTTATATAATTAAAATTTTCCTAAAAGATTGTTTATACTTTTGGAATACACACATGTACATTAGAGATATTTACTATTTGTAGTAGGTTTTATCATGGGGTTTATAATTGGACTTCAGGGAGTCCATGTGCCCTAGAATGGTATGGAAAATTAGAAGATTATGTGATATGGCTGGGTACAATAAGGCACACTTTCCTGGAAAATGTTTGAGTCAAAGCTCTGGCTCTAGAGACAACCTGCCCAGGTGAAATCATAGCTAGGTGATCTTACTCAGGTTATTTAAACTGTGCAATTCAGTTTCCCAATTTGTAACATGAAGATAATAATACAAACAACTTCAAAGCGTTATCTTAAAAGTAAATACACTAATATGTATAAAAACTTAGAATGGTAAGAGTTCACTAAGCATTCACTATTGTTATTTCAATAGCACTCGATTCACAGTTAAATTCAAATGCCAAATAAGGTTACAAATACTGAATTCAAAGAAATCCTTTTGTGAATCCTTTTTAAAATAAACTTAGACTAATTATATCCATAAGTATTTGTTTTCCGAATCTGGATGTTCATTCTAGGCTTCCTACAAACCACAGTGCAGCAACAATGACCATCAATATTATGTGTGTTAAGAAAGATCTACCAGAAACCTTAATAAGCCAGGTTTGATTGGTATGACAAGGCATTCTTTATAAATATTTTCCTTAGAGAGTGAGCCTGAGTTTTTACTGCGTATTTAGTGATGTTAATGAGTGTTCAAATGTAGAAAGAACTCTTTGGTACTTAGTCCATCACTAATTGTATGCAATACCCAGAAATTGCTTTTCCTATAGCAGTCATAGATTGTATTTAGTCACCGATAAAGTTTTACTTATCTCCTCTTCCCCAATCCTGAGCGAACTACTCACGTGTTCCAAAGGCAGGTAGAGAGAAACATTTTACTTCTTTCTCCTACAGCAAATGCCAGCTTTGCCTCAGAGTCTTCACAGACTCTTCTTGTTAGAGAATGCTATCACACACACTATTGAGTTTCAGTAAAAATAAGAAACTGAGTACTTACGTACTCAGATACTTACCAACTGTTTTTATACACACTCACTTAAGTATTATTAAAACACTGTGGGGTAGGCACTAATATTATCAGATGTGAAAAAAAAAGCAGAGAGGTTAAATATATGATTCGCAGTCTCACAGCTAATTAGTAGGGATATTGTGATTTGAATCCAGGTGATCTAATGATATGCAAAAGTCAGTCATCGCAGCTGCCTGGGTAACTAGGTCTATTGATTCAGAAGAAGAGTGATTTTGAAAGGAAAGAAGCATGACCACTATCTGTGCAAAATGACAAGACAGTAAGGATGATCAGCTCTTTTAAAGTAAAAATGAACATAGCTGATATAAAAATCCCTGTATAGCTTTAAAAATCAGACAAACCTAAGTTTGAGAACATGCTCCACAATTTCCCACCTTGGGGAAACTAAGTCTTAATGAGGATAATAAAAGCACCAATTTCATAGGGTTGTTGCGAGGATAAAATGGCATAATGCACATAAAATGTTTATCATAGTGCCTGGCATTTAATAAATATTCCATAAGTGTTAATTACTGTTACTATTATTTTTACTATTGAGCTTCACACCCTCAAATACCCTTTTTCCTCTGTCTTTGTGATCTAAGTAATTTTTCCTACAATGCTGAGCTGGACTTGAGTCCTACTAATAAAACAGGCAACCAGATATCTTCACTTTCTTCCTGCAATTCTATTTGCCACCCACTATATCTCCACTGATTTAGTGCCAGATTACAGATTTTCATCCACACATTTTAATTTAGAACCTTTCCTTTTATCTGGGTTTGAAGCATATTGTGTTAAATTCCCAAATGAAACCTTTACAGTTTGCTGCAAAGTCCTTATCATGGCTTTCAGAAAACTTAAAGTTGTTCTTAGGGGAACAATCATTGCTTTGCATTTCATTATTGAATAGAAAATCTAGAAGAATACCAACTTTTAAATGAAATTATACTCCTGGAAGGGGAGTATAAATGTAAAAAGGAGAGCACCTCATTATCACTCTTTCAAGCTGCTAAAGTGAAACTTGATTCATTGCATATTCCAACATCAAAAACTCTTGGATACACTAAAGATCATCATTATGCACATAGCAATAAAATGAGGACGTTATTAGAGGGAACCACTAAGAATAAAAGATTGCCAAGACAGATTCCTAAAATGGATAATATAATAAGCTCGTTAACAAGTATTCTGAAATAGCTCTAACACTTTCCAACTGAAACTGAATTCCTTGGGGTTTTTACCTAGTCAGGGGCACCATTTTTTTTTTTTTTTTTTCTGTTTAAAGTATCCATACCTCTTTGCTGACCCACACAAGAATATTTCTACCTATACCTATCTAAACATAAAGAAACATTTGATTTTGGTACTGGTATTTATCAGAGTACACCTATGAAAATAAATGGAATTAGGCTTCTTCTTAAAGACCCAGGGAACTGACAAAAGCCTTTTGAATGAAAAATAAGCATATGAAGGAGTCACGCTTCACCATCTTGTTAAAATCTTCTAAATTGCCTTCATAAGGCAAAAACTCTTCTAACTGCATAACATCTAAGAATTATTAATAATTCTTAATACACATTTTTTAAAGTAATCTCTATACCTAGCATGGGGCTCGAATTCAGGACCCTGAGATCAAGAGTAATCGGCTCTACTGACCGAGCCACCCAGGCATTCCAATAATTTTTCATAAACCTGGTCATGAAGACTGTTTTGAATCAATAATTGTACATTTAGAAATACACATACCAGTTCATTTTCCTTGCTATTTCCATTTACCTCCTTTTTTGGTTACCATTTATTTCTATTTCCTTTTGCGTTCAGTGCTTTGGACTCTATGCCTGCTCATCTTTAATGTTTGTGGTTCTAATGGTGCAGCCTTTTTTCCCCCTCTCCTCCATCGTTGTGTACTTAACAATGTCTGAGCTAATTAACTGAGTTGGCCACGATGTAGGTAGTAGAGCAATTGTTTGATCCTTTCCTTAAGGCTGTTAGCTCTGCTTGGAGAAAGAGGTCCTGGTGCCATATTCAGCCCAATGCTTAGGGAATTGCAGAGACGTAACTTTCAAAATGCTTCCATCACATCAAAGCTTCTACAGCAACAATTAGAAACAAAATCAAGGGAATACACAAGAAATCACTGGAAAAGAATAAAGACAAACTAAGAAATGGTAGGTTTGTTTTTTTTTTCCTTCCGGCCACGCAACAAAGGAGGTGGAATTTGGGGCAAACCTGACCGCGCTGTTCTCCGGGATATTTAGAAATCAGATCTTCCAGAGACAGCGAGTGCATGGAGTGGAATACAGACGCCAGAGCGTCCCCCTCTCCTCCTCGCCTTCTCACAGGTCCTGCCCCAGCTCGCGGGCTGGAGAGTTTAACTCCCGGCCTGCGCCTCGCGGGGGACTCGGGATAGGCCCAGCCCCAAGGTGGGCGGCTCCCGGCCGGGCCTCCCAGTCCCAACCACAGAGAGGGAGACCCCTCCGCCCCGCCCCGCCCTCCGGCGTCCTAGAGCGGCCGCGGACAGCCCGCGGGGCCGGGAGCCCCGTTGCGGGTCGGGGAACTTCCGCTGCCCGCTCCAGGTCCTTGAGGTGGCGAAACCGCTAGCGTTCTGGGTACTGGCCATTTGAGTCCCCAGATCGGGATGCGACCCTCAGGCGGTGCATTTCCCTTCCACGAGCGGGGTTCCCGCCCGCCTGCCTCCTCTGGAAGGTCTTCCTCTCGACCTCGGCGCTGCCTCCCGCCGGGGACTCCTTCCCACCGCGGAGACAGGCTTCATCTGGGCAGGCCGGCGGGAAAGACCCGGCCGCGGAGGGCGAGCCTGGGGGCCGCCGCCTGGGGTAACCGAGAAGAACCTGGCCCGGGGAGGTGGACAGGGCTGGCTCCCACGCCCGGCGCTGTTGCTCAGGGGTCGCCTGACCTCGGCGGGTTGCCTACCTTGCCTTAGTTTTCTAGACCGCAATACCGGGTTTAATACGTCTCGGGTTTTGTGCAAATTAAATGATAATGAATGTGTATATCAGTAAGTTCTGTTTATTTGTTGAGTGCTTCCTATGGGCCTGGCATTGTTAAAAGTTAACACAGACTCATTCATTGATTCAATAAATGCTTATTGATTACATGCTATGTCAGTACTGGGAGGCACTGAAGATGAATGCCCACCGCGTGGTGAGAAAAACTGTGAGAGTCCCCACCCTTCTGCCCTTCTAAAAATCATTTAAGGATAAGAGGTTGATTGGAGTATGGAAGACAGAACTAATTAAGCACCAAACAAATTATGTAATTACAACTTTGAGAGCTTATAACAGGGAAATACGGGATGGGGATGGAGACGGGGCAGAACAGAAAAGGGAAGACTTTACTGAGGAAGTACTATTTCAACTGAGACCTGAACGATGAGGAATCAGCCAGACGCAAATGGTATTAATCTAGGCCTAGGGAATCGAATGTGTGAGGAATTGAGCTGGAGGACTCCAGTATTGGCCTAGCACCAAGAGTGGGACTACTCAATGTGTTCTTCTCTGCCCATTATCTTCCGTAGCCCCACAGTAGGGCAGTGAAGCTGGCAGCTAATTTTGGTCCTAATAGTTTTTCCTTACAGCACCATGCAAGTTCTTCCTATCTCCTGTTCGATCAAAACATATTTTTGTAAAAAGCTGGAAGATAGTATATCAGGGTGCCTCGGTGGCTCAGACGGTTAAAGGTCAGCCTTCGGCTCAGGGCATGATCCCAGAATCCTGGGATTGAGACCCGCATGGGGCTCCCTGCTCAGCGGGGAGCTTGCTTCCCCCTCTCCCTCTGCCCCTCCTCCAGCTTGTGCTCTCTCTCTTGCTCACTCACTGTCTCTCAAATAGATAAATAAAATCTTTTAAAAAAAACAGTATATCCTCTATGGTTTCTTGTCTTCTAAATCAAATATAGTAGTCATCTCCTTCTCTGTGGGAGACAAGACCCAGGCCCCCAGTGGATGCCTGAAACCTAATCCTATATGTACACAATGATTTTTCCTATACATACACACTTATGATACAGTTTAATTTATAAATTAGTCATCGTAGGGGTGCCTGGGTGGCTCAGTTGGTTAAGCACTGCCTTTGGCTCAGGTCATGACCCTGGGGTCCTGGGTCTGGCTCCCTACTCAGGGGGGAGCCTGCTTGTCCCTCTCTCTCTGCCCCTCCCCCCGCTTGTGCTTTCTCCCATGCTCTCCCTCTCTCTCTCAAATAAAATCTTTTTTTTTAAAGATTTTATCTATTTGTTTGACAGAAAGAGACACAGCAAGAGAGGAAACACAAGCAGGGGGAGTGGGAGAGGGAGAAGCAGGCTTCCCGCTGAGCAGGGAGCCCGATGTGGGACTCCATCCCAGGACCTTGGGATCATGACCTGAGCCGAAGGTGGACGCTTAACAACTGAGATACCCAGGTGTCCCTCAAATAAAATCTTTAAAAAAAAATTACTCACAGTAAGAGATTAACAATAACATACTAAAATAGAACAGTTATAACAATGTACTGCAATAAAAGTTATGTGAATGTGGGCTCTCTCTCTCTCTCGCCCTTAAAGTATCTTATTGCTGTCCTCACCTTTCTTGTGATGCTGTGAGATGGTACCTACGTGATGTGGTGACGCGAGGTGAGGGACGGCGGCTCTGTGACATAGCATTAGGCTACTTGCTGACCTCACAGTGTATCAGAAGGAGGATCATCTGCTTCTGGACCACAGCTGACCACTGGTAAACAAAACCGTGGAAAGAGAAACAGAGGATGAGGGAGGGACTCCTATATAAACAACCAACTTGCTTGAAAAATTCTCTGTCAAACCAAGGATCCATATTCAATTCCAACTTCTGTTCTGCTGCACCCTTCACTATAGTCTTCAGCTGATGTTGACTTCTTTTGGAACCATGTACTCTTCCTCTCAATTCTCTAATCTGCAAGCTATTCAAAGCGTCCGCACATTATGAAGCACATTGATTCATAGTATCCCAAATATCTCCTTACCTCCACAAAATGTTTATTTCTTAACCTCTTCCTGCTAGCACAATAGAGTAATAATAGCACTTTAAATAGTTGCAACATTTTTCCCAATCTAACACATAAATTATTTATTGTGCACTGATTCTTTTTCTTCCCACTCAGGAGCCTCTCATCTCCTACTCTTCCACCCCAGATGCCAGCCAGGCATTTCAGAACCATCTGATGGTAACAGGATGGAGACTGATTCAACATCATCCCACCATCTACCTTCTGCCTCTATTCTTTGATTTCCTTTGCTTACTGATGCTCACAACACTGTAATTCTACTTTAGGCACCTTCTATACTTTCATGTCCACTACTTTTTTTCTTCTTTCCTGTTTATGATTAGAAAATTACTTTATCAGTTTTATTTGTGAACAAAAAAAAATAGATCTAAACGTGAAGATGGTGTAAGCATAGTACTATAGGATACTAGTAATACTAGCTAGTACAGCTAATTGTTCCTGAGTTTTGTTCCCACAATATCGTGTGGATATGTCTTTGATTGTAATTTGCTACATTGTGCTATGACCGGTTGTGTTGTTCTCCACTCATTAATTAGACTTCCTTGAAGATAGACTGAGTGTTTTTGTTTCCATTTGTTTTCACTGTGCTGAATGTACTCACTGATGTATTTTGAATGAAAAAAAGGAATTCATTGTTAAATCAGAGTTTTTAAGTGAAATAAGTATAAATGGGAGGCTAACTTCTACATTGTGAACATGCCTAGAAATTACCTTTAGAATCTCCACACACCTTCATCTATCTTCTTACCCGCTAAATAAATATACTTTCCCTCAAACATTAAAGATAGTAGTAAATGAATTCTTACTCAAGTTTTCTATTGAGTTGGGGGGTGTATGTGTGTGTTACTTGTATTTAAACTAAAATAAAGAAAAGGACCAATATGAGAGGTATCAATTCCCCATTTTACCAAAGGAAAACAGTCTCAGATGTTAAAAATAGTAATACTTTCAGTGAAAGACAACCAGTGTTCAAATCCAGTTTCTTCTGATACCAAAACTAGTGTGCTTTCATTCTTTGGTAGAAACTAAACTTTGTATTTTTCTTATGGTTCAAGTAATGTAATTAATGATAGAAAAAATCAGAAATTTCAGATAAGCAAAATAAAAGGAAAAAGAAATAAAATTCATCCAAGATTTCAGCATTCCCAGCCAACCACTATTAACATTTTTGTACATATATACACTGTACTTACACTTATTTATTTATTTATTTTACAAAAAATGGGACCACACTAACTTTAATCTTTTTTGTTTAACAATATGTGATAACTCCTCTCTCTTTGCTCATTTATTCCCGGGTTTTTCAACCTAGCTTTATTGACATTTGGGGCCAGATATTTTTTTTGTTGTCAGGGGGCTTTCCTGTGCATTGTAGGATATTTAAGAGCATCCCTGACCTTTACCCAGTAGATGCCATTAGTACCACTCCCCACTTCACTGCCCCAACCAAAAATATTTCCAGACATTGCCAAATGTCCCCTGGGGGACTGATTAATTAATATAATAATATGTTAGAATATATAAATTTAATCATTTTTCCTCAATACTATCAACCTAATGGCTATTAGAAAATCAATTGCAAATGCTTTTCTCTTTGATTTATATATATATATTTAGAAATAGTTAATATCAAATGACTACTATAAATTTTTAAAAATTAGATGTTTAACACTTTTTATTAAACTCTGAAGTAATGTCACCAGACTCAGAGGAATTTTTCATCATTTTAGACTATGCCCTCTTAATGACCCATGGATTTGTTATTGTTTAAAATTTAAAAGGTGATTTTGAATGAACAAAGCAAAAATTATCTCAAAGCAAAGACACAGTAGCATCATAAGAGCATTAGGACTGATAGCCTTTGAGAGGAATGAATTTGCTAAATGAATGATCTTGATAAAGTTTCCATACGCAGATATAATGTATTTGACAGATTTTTTTTATCATTGTAACCTTTTATATTTTTAGTTTCCAAGACTTCTAAAACAAGGATATTCTTTTTTTTTAAGATTTATTTATTTATTTGAGACAGTGAGAGCAGAGGGGAAGGGCAGAGGGAGAGGGAAAGAGTCTTAAGCAGACTCCACACTAGGTACCGAGCTGCTGATGGGGGCTCAATCTCACGACCCTGTGATCACGACCTAAGCCAAAACCAGGAGTTGGATGCTTAATGGACTGCACCACCCAGGCACCCCTAAAAGAAGGATATTCTTATACTAAAAATTCATAAACATCTTCCAAAGGCTATTAAAAAATTCAGGGGAAGTTTTTAGAGTTTGCTATATTTTACTTTAAAATGTTTTTATTGTTAAATAAAACATGTAAATAGAAAATTGCAAGAAACATAAACATGCAGTTTAATGACTAAACTACTGTTAACATCGTGTAATCACCAATTCAGGTCAAGAGGTAAATCAGTGGTAAAGCTCAAGAAGCACCACTTCCACACACATTCCCATCCACAGCATCCTCCCTCTCCTCTCCTCTCTTCCCCCCATCTCTCTTCCTCGCTATTCCCTTCTCTCCTCTTTCTTATTTTGATGGGAAACATTATGTAGAATTTCCTTGTTCTTTTTATTCTTTTAACATCTAAGTGTGCATATACTTACATTAAAGTTTAGTTTCACTCGTTTTTGAAGTTCATATAAATGGAATCAACACTGCGTAGTCTTTTCTCTTTAGACCAACATTATGTTTGTGAGATTCAGCTGGGTCATGGCTCCCATTATAATTCACTTATTTGCATTGGTGTATTGTTTTACACTCTATGAATATATCACTACCATTGACAAACATTTAATTGTTTCAGGTTTTTAGCCAAGGACATTCTTAAACATGATGCTGATAATCATATGCACACATTTGTGCTGGGTATAATAGGTAGAAATCGAATTGCTACATCAAAGAGAACACATTCTTCAACTTTATGACATGATAAAAATTGCTTTCCAAAGTGGTTCTACAAATTTATACCCCACCATCAGTGTGTGAGACTTCTCATTTCTCTACATCTTTGCCAATACTTGGTATTTTGAGTCTTTTTTGATATTTAGCCATTCTGGTGGGTTTATGGAGACTTTAATTTGTATTTTCCTATTAATAATGAAGTAGAGTACCTTTTCATGTATTCATGAAAAGATATGCTCCTTGATAGTATCTGGTCAAGTTTCTTGCCCACTTTTCTTTTTTTTTTAAATATTTTATTTATTTATTTGAGAGAGAGAATGAGATAGAGCATGAGAGGGGGGAGGGTCAGAGGGAGAAGCAGACTCCCCACCCAGCAGGGAGCCCAACACGGGACTCGATCCTGGGACTCCAGGATCATGACCTGAGTCGAAGGCAGTCACTCAACCAACTGAGCCACCCAGGCACCCTTGCCCACTTTTCTATTGAGTTTTCCTTCAATCTTTTTCCTGATATTTTGTAGGAAGTATTTTCTCAGTTGGTTATTTGTTTCACTCTGTGACTTCTTTACTTTTTAATTCTCAACTTTTCCAGGTAGTTTGTATTAGGTGTATCTTTTATCTCATATTTAATTAGATTTTGTTTCATAATCTTTTTGAGGGTCATTTTGTTTCCATAGGTAAATTTATTGATATAATAGACATTCCTTCTGATGTTTTCTAATTTCTCTTTTCCTGTATATGATCTCTATATTTTTATATTTGTATTTTATATTTTATGTGTGTTTCTTCTGAACATGTAAAAAATTTGCATTTTAGGTTGTTTTTAGCCTAAAATTTACCATAATTTTATATAATATACTTTATTTTCTATTTCTTTTTACTTTACATACACTCCCAACCATGAGCAATATCTCTCTTTTTCCACTCCCTACCCTCTAAAACCTGAGTTTAATTAACTGAATTATTTTTCTACATTTTCTAATATTTACTTTTTTATTTTTATTTTTTTTAAAGATTTTATTTATTTATTTGACAGAGAGAGAGACAGCGAGAGAGGGAACACAAGCAGGGGGAGGGGGAGAGGGAGAAGCAGGCTTCCCACGGAGCAGGGAGCCCAATGTGGGGCTCGATCCCAGGACCCTGAGATCATGACCTGAGCCGAAGGCAGTCGCTTAACCAACTGAGCCACCCAGGCGCCCTATTTACTTTTTTTTAAAGATTTTATTTATTTGAGAGAAAGAGAGCACGAGTGAGAGAGAGAGCCATGAGTGGGGAGGAGGGACAGAGAGAGAGGGAGAAGCAGACTCCCCACTGAGCAGGGAGCCCAAGGCCAGGCCTGATCCCAGGACGCAGGGATCACAACCTGAGCCGAAGGCAGATGCTTAACCAACTGAGCCACCCAGGTGCCCCTCTAATGTTTACTTTTATATCTTGAAATGTGGTTGTAAATTTATGACTTGATCTGTCAACTTTAAAACCTGACTTCATAACCTTTGTTGCAATACAGAGAAAATCAACATCTCATCCACACACCCCACTTCTTCACCCCTTTCTCCTAACCTCTTTTGTTAGTGACTTTGTTTCTACATTGTCATGATTCATATAGCTTACATTCTAATCTGTAACCATAATTTTCATGGTTGTTTTAATCTTAGTCTTAAAAGGATTTCCTGCTTACAAGCACTGTTGGAAACAATACAACTTCCCAGGATTGTCAAGAGGATCAGATGAAAATACAGAGTCAACCTTAATGAAATTTAACTGCACATTTAATATATTGCAGGCCCTGTGCCAGGGACCTGAGAATACAGAGGGCAACAACATTTCCTCTGCCCTTAGGAAGCTCCCATGACTCACGGAAGAGACAAACCATTTCAATAAGAGGTCTGCCAGAGAGAAGTACGATGTGCTCCAGACCAGAGAGAAGATGTCCTAATCTAGGCTTGGGGATGAGGCAAAGAAAGAATTCCCGAGGAAGATGGACTGATAAGACATGTCCTGCCGATGTCAGGTGAAAGGCATTCCTGGCCTAGACCACAGCAAAGGCCAAGGCAGGAGAAAGAATCTAAGTTCAGTGATTGGTAGTAGTCCTGAATGTCTGCACTTGAGCATAACGTGGAGATGGGAAAAGAGAAGTGATGGTGCTAAAGAAGCAATGAGAGGAGAGTCATGAAAGCCATGTGGAACCACTGTGGAGTCTTACATAAAGAAAAGACTAGTTGAGAATGCAGCATAAAGTTCCCACTTACTGAAATCTAAAGACTCAACAAGTCAAACCAAGGTGGTGAGAGTAGCTCCTGGAAGAGCAGGGCACAGGAGAGGGCAGGCAGAGGCGGGTCGGGGGAGGAGGGCTGCCTCAGCCTCGCCTGGCCCAGCCCAAGTGGCTTAGGGACAGACATCTGATGAGCCCTGCCCGAGGTTCTCAGTACCTCCCGTGATGGACAGGCCAGCTGAAGGTGGGCTTGGAAGCTGATTGACTGCTAGCCACATCTCAGGTCATGGCCAGGCAATCAGCAATTATGTACTCAGGGTGCTGTCTTTGAGTACTCTGTGGGTGAGCTTGTTGAATCCCCCCCTAGGGGGACTGGAGGGGGAAGGACACACTGAAGGACTTTTTTCTCTACGCTGTTCCTATCAGTTCTCTGCTCTGGGCCCACATTCCCGTCCACTAAACTACTTGGAGTCAACGACCATGTTTCCAAAGCCATGAAAACACACGATCATGGGGCCACGTTTCTGAAGCTGGGCTGGGTCAGGGTTGAGCCCTCTATCAGCAATATCTTCAACTTTTGCCCAGGTTCCTGCTTTTTAAACTCCTGAAGATTAGCACAATTTTAATGGAATTAAAAAGAAAAGCAGCAGCAGCAGGAGCTACTGATCAGATTTGCACTCCTTATGGAATGTTGGCTGCAGTGAAGACGTGGACTCAATGAGGCCAGACTGGAAGCACATTGGTTGGAAAGTCACCTCCGTTATAGCAGCATGATTCGTTGGGAGACTGACACCAAGATTTCAAACTCTTTGTGAGGAGAGACTGAAATTTGAGCTAGAATGAGGTTAACCCAGCCCAGCTTCCTCTGGATTACTGATGTCCCATGAAAGATGATTTAAAATGGAATTATACAGACTTTAGGAAATGAACTGATATTGGCTAGTGTATTCTGATGTGATTATCTATCGTCAATCATACTGAGAATGGAAACTGACAGATCTCAGACAGGTGAGGGGAAAATTTCATTCTATTTCTGGTGCCAGAATCCATGTGGCATGGACTCCAAGTCATGGAGATTCCTAGGGCATTTCTAGAGCAGACGCCTTCTTGGCCAGGGACGGTTGACTAGGAATAAGGTCCCTGTATGGAATCTTTGCGTGGGTCTGGGCCTGTGCAGGTTGTGCATGACTACATCATTCTACATCCTTTCTTTTTATTCCTAAACCTGCAGCAAAATTTTGTCAAAAGTTATGGTCTGGTTTTAGTTATACTGTGGGGAATTCGGGAAGGGCTAGTCCCATCTTCAGAAGGAGATGAAAAGGTGAGAGCAGGACAACTCCTCCTCGAGATCAGTGTGCTGGTAACTGCTGGCAGAAGGCCAGGTCCAGCTGAACGGTCAGCGGGACCTTACAGGAAGATGCTGATGGTACTCAGGGTCCAGTCTGTGAGTACCCCATCCAGCCTTAGTGGGCCCAAGAACCCTGTGCACATTTTCAGGAGACTACACGGTGGAACCCTGGGGGCTCTTACAGGCACCTGGCAGGTAATGCGATGACAGTTGAGTTCTGGGAATTAGGATGGAAGCTATTATAATTTGTGCACTAAGAAGAAAGGTTTCCTTATTTTATAACTCCAAGATGGTATGCTTGTGGACAATGGAGTCACATAGTAATCCGGACAAATAAGGATGAGACCAAACCAATGCAGTGGTGGTGAGGGCAAAGGGTGGTAGAGAGGAAACACCAAAGACAGAAAACCAGTGGGATGTGGTAACCCACTGGAGTCTGGGCTAGAGATAAATATTTGAAAGTCATAATCATAGAGATGAAAATGACTCTATGGGTATAGACAATATTACGTGGGAGACAGTGTCAAGAAAGTATTTATTCTATAAACAGTAAACCATTATGTAAATATTAGCAATTAGTTTCACATGCTAACAAAGTGGTCTCATCATTTTATAAGCCCATCTCATAACATGTGTATTCAGTGTGAATAGATACACACATATATGTGTATATATCTTTTACCTTGTTTAATATCCTAAACTTTTAAAGACAGAAATCTGTAGTGAGTCCTTTAGTTTGGGCTAGAGAAGGGTTTCTCAGTCCTGGCACCATTAATATTTTGGTTCGGGACCAGCTAATTTTTTATTGTGGGGGACTGGCCTGTACACTGTAGGCTGTCTAGAAGCATTTCTGGCTTCTCTACCCACCAAGTGCTGGTAGCACTGACCCCCACCCACCATAACAAATAAAAATGTCTCCAGACATTGCCAAGTGTCCCGTGGAGGGCAAAATCAGCCCTGCTTGAGAACAATTAGAGGACTACTTATACCTGTTAAATTTATCAGTGAGAAATAGGAGATTAAAATATTTTAAAATAACAGATTCTTTAATAGGATCATTCATTCATCATTGCTATAATTATATATAATTGTATCTGTTCTATATACCATGCTCAGGCATTCGTAAGATCAGAGATACATTTCCTATACAGCATATTAAAAGTAGTATCAGGAGAATTAATGCGCATCAAACTAATTTAAAAATTTGTCAGTATTCAGATGGAGCCCAAGTTGAAGTATGCCAGTGCGTACTTAGTAAGTCTTTTCTTTTTCAACAAATTGAGAGTAAATAAGTGACAAGAAGAATTTTTAAATTATTTAATTATTTAATTATTTAATTAATTATTAAGAATCTAATTTTTAAAGTATCCTTAAGTACTTTGAATTACCATTTAGATTTTAGCAACTGATACACTAAGCAGAAATCTTTCCATATCATTCATTATATCTGGATCATAAAAGTAACTTAACTAGGTTTTGTACTTTTAGATGATCAAATAATTCTGAACTGAGTTTGAAAATGAGACATTTTGTCAAATATATAATTTCGACTTTTCATAAATTTATCCTGGGTGTTTCACAGTTAATGTGATTTAGAGAGAAGTCATCATAACAAACAAGCATTAAAAAAATGGCCTTCTGATGTGAGAACCTGGCTTGTATTTATGTTTTTCTTCTCTTAGTTTAATCCAGTTTCCTACCCATAACCAAAAAAAGGAATCTAAGAGTGAATGATAGTTTTATATTTTCATGCTTAAATAACAGACTTTTAGTATTTAAACAAACTATTATATACCTAAAACTAATGCAATGTTAGATGTCAATTATATCTCAGTTTAAGAAAAAGTAATTATTTTTAGACTCTTCACTTTGAACATTAAGAAAGTGAATTTTGGAATAAGTAATTAATTCCAGTGTCCATAGTTTGGTATCATTTCTTCCTAAAAAGTCCCAAAGCTTCCTCAGAAACACATATGAAAAAATATACCCAAAGACTATAGGAGAGTGAAGAACAGGACCATCCTGTAATATAACTGAAAGCATCCCAGTTGGGGGCTCAGATGACCATTAGTTCAAAGGGCTTTATTGGTATGAACTGGCTATAGGCCAAGTGGCTGGATTATTTGGAGTCAAGTTGGTTAACTTAGGTTTTCAGTGTCTTTATTTAAAAATTGAGGAGAGTGATGTCTAACTTTCAGATAGTTGAGGAATCAGAATATGTGAATAAATATGTCACATATGCAAACACTAATCACAGTTGAGCCATGTAGTAAATGCTGATTGTTACTATGTATTATTCCCAACCATAAAAATATAGAATTAATATAAATAATATGTAATATAGATAAAAGTCTATATCTGTATTTTTGGTTATTTTAATTTTAATGTAGTTGAATTAACTAATATTTTCTTTCATAGGTAATATACAACTATTGTGTATATATATAAATTAAATGTATTTTTTCTTCTTTATTTTTTTAATTTAAGAAATGGGTTTGAATGTATTTATTTAAGTGGGCTGATGGTATGATATCATATGTAAACCTATTTTAACAAAGGGAGAATATATGTTTTTTTTAATTGTGAAATACATATACATAAGAGTGTATAAAATGTATACACACAATTGAAAGAAAAATAATAAGCATTGAGTATCTACTATTAAGGTTACAAAAAAAATTGTCAATACTTGGAAGTCCCTAGTGCTTTTCACCTGAACATATCCTTTTCCCTCCCCCAGAAGTAACGGCCATACTTACTTTTATGATAATGTTCTCCTGCTTTGTTTTATAGTTATATAACCTATGTATGCCTCCCAATGACATACTGTTTATTTTTCTCTGTTTTTTGAACTGCATATAATGGAATCATATTTTGTGTATTCTTTTTTTTTCTTGCTTCTGTCACTCAACAATATTTTGTGAGATTCACTCAATGTTGCTAAGGGTCTATTCCATTGTATGAATAAATCACAATTTATCTAGCAACTCTACTATAATGGATTCATTAGTTATCTCCAGCTTTTGCATATTATGAACAAAACTGGTATAAATATTAGATAAAAATCTTTGTACAAGTGGGCCAGAATTCTTCTAGGTCACTTACCCAGGAGTAGAATTCCTTTGGGGTAGAATATGACTATAATCAACTCTACTAGGTATTGCTAAACATTTTCCCAAAGAAATTGCACCAATTAACGGTTCTACTAATAGGATTAGGAGTTTCCAATGTTCACTAATACTTGGGATTGTCAGATTTGCTATTTAAATTTGCTTTTTCATGATTACTAATGAATTGAGCATCTTTTCTTATTTGTATTAGCCATTGGCTTTCATCTTTTGTGAAGTTCCTACTCAAGTCATCTGCCCATTTTTCTAGTAGGTCATATACCTTTTTCTATTGTTTTGTAGTTCTTCCTTATTCTACATACTAGTTCTTTGTCAATAATTGCATTACAAATATTTCCCTTCTTTGTCTAATTTGTGACTTGTCTTTTATTCCCTTTATCATGTCTACTAATTAAGAATGGAAGTTCTTAATTTTAAGGTAACCAAATATATAAATAAATCTTTTTCTTTATGGATTATACCTTTTGTGTCTTGTTTTAGGAATTTTTCCTATCACAGATCATAATACTTTTTATAGGATTAAAAAAAAGTTCTTCCTTATACTAAGATCATAAGGATATTTTCCTATTTTTACTTATTACATATTTACATTTTTCTCACATTTAGGTCTTTAACTCACCTGAAATTAATTTTTGTATATTCTGTGGGGTGGGAAGTCAAAAATTTTATTTATTTATTTTTAGTAATTTCTACACCCAGCATGGGGCTTGAACTCACAAACCTGAGATCAAGAGTTGAATGCTCTTCCAACTGAGCCAGCCAGATGCCCCTGTCAAAATTTTTTAATCCCCATATGGATAACCAGTTTTTTTGGCATCATTAACACTCATCTGTTACTCATTGTTCTATAATGTCACCTCTGTTATATATTAGGTTTCCATATATATGGGTTTGTTTGCGGCCTTTAGTAATGTCTTAATTATCAGAAGTTTATAATTAGCCTTGAGAATTCTAGGTTAAGTATCCTGTACTTTGTTCTTCAAAATTGTCTTGGCATTGTTCATTTGTTTTGTTTGGTTTTTCCTTATACGTTTTTTTTAAAAGTAATCTCTACACCCAACATGGGACTCAAACTCACAACCCAGAGATCAAGAGTCTCATGCTCCACGACCTGAGCCAACCAGATACCCTTGGTTTTCCTTATACATTTTAGAATTAGTTTTAAAAATTCCATCAAGGAGATAGAGAGTGTTATGCTAAGTGAAATAAGTCAGAGAAAGACAAATACCATACGATTTCACTCATACGTGGAATTTAAGAAAAAAAAACAAATGAGAAAAGTGGGGGAAAAAAGGGAGGGAGAGGCAAGCCAAGAAACAGACTCTTGAGGTGCCTGGGTGGCTCAGTCAGTTAAGTGGCTGACTCTTGATTTTGGCTCAGGTCATGATCTCAGGGTCCTGAGAAGGAGCCCTGTGTCAGGCTCTGTGCTCAGTGGGGTCTGCTTGAGAATTCTCTCTCTCCCTCTGCCCCTTCTCCTGCTCACACACAGTCTCTCTCTTTCCCTCTCAAATAAATAAGTCTTAAAAAAAAGAAACAGACTCTTAAATATAGAGAACAAATTGATGGTTAGCAGAGGGGAGGTGGTGGGGGGATGGGTAAAATAGGTGATGGGGATTAAGGAGTGCACTTGTGATGAGCATTAGGTGTTGTATGGAAGTGTTGAATCACTATATTGTATATCTGAAACTAATATTACACTGTATGTTAACTAACTGGAATTTAAATAAAAACTTTAAAAAAAAGTTCCATCAAATACTCTTGGTATTTTTAAGAAGTTGCATTAAATTTATGAATCCATTTTTGGGAAACTGACATTCTCAGAATATTGAATCTACAAATCCATAAACATGGATTTCTGTTTAGAAAATTTTATATTTTTGGGGTGCCTGGGTGGCTCAGTCGTTAAGCGTCTGCCTTCGGCTCAGGTCATGATCCCAGGGTCCTGGGTTCGAGCCCCGCATCGGGCTCCCTGCTCCGTGGGAAGCCTGCTTCTCCTTCTCCCACTCCCTCCTGCTTGTGTTTCTGCTCTCACTCTCTCTCTCTCTGTCAAATAAATAAATAAAATCTTAAAAAAAAAACTATAAAAAAAGTAAAAAAAATTTAAAAAAAGAAATAAAAAAGAAAATTTTATATTTTTTCACAAACATCTTGCACATATTTTTTAGATTTGTTTCTATGTATCTGTGTTAGATATCTCCCATTTGGCCTCTCCATGTCCATTCCTCACTCTTCTCCACTTTGCTCTCTACTCTGGGAGGCTGAACTCTGGGGACTTATCCATGGTCTCTTATGGTCTCAGCCAATAGGGATCCCAGCAGTTGATCAGAGAGAAGGAGAAGAGTGAGGTCCGGGTATTATTGACTACTCCAGCTCCTGCAAGGGTTGCCTTGGTTGGCTCTGTCCCACTGAATCCCACTGAGGGTTACTTCTCTCAAAGTGGTACAACTTTCTTTCCTTTTTTTTTCTTTAAATTTTTTATTGTTCTGTTAATCACCATACATCACATATTAGTTTTTGATGTAGTGTTCCATGATTCATTGTTTGTGTATAACACCCAGTGCTCCATGCAGAACATGCCCTCTTCAATACCCACCACCAGGCTAAACCATCCCTTTCCTTTTTTTTTAAAGATTTTATTTTACTTTCTTAGAGAGAGAGAGAATGCATGTGTGAGGGTGCATGGGGGAGGGGCAAGGGGGTAGGAGAGGGAGAGGGAGAGAATCTCAAGCAGACTCCTCACTGGCTGAGCACCAGCCCAACACAGGGCTTGATCCCAGAACCCTGAGATCATGACCTGAGCTGAAACAAAGAGTTGGATGCTTAACCAACTGAGCCACCGAGGTGCCCCCAACTTTCTCTCTTTCTAAGTCCCTCCTTTCATCCCTTTGGGCAAAGACTGATAACAGCTTCTTATAAAATAAAGAATAGCAATCCAAGGGTTGGACATTAAAGATTATTTAAGGTTTGCGGCCTAGAAGAAGAAAGAAAACATATTTAGTAAGTATGGAACGGTGACATTTTTCACATGCTATAGAAATGTCAGGAGAAATTAAGACTGTGAAAGCCTTTAAAAAAATAATAATCATGAAACTATTGGGCAGCAACTATGTGCCTTGCTCTGTGCTAGGTGCTTTACATATTTTATCTCACTTAATCCTTATGATACGCTTATGAGATTGATTTAATTATCCCAATTTCACAGATGAGGTTTTTAAAATGCTTTCTCAAGGTCACAGAGCTAGTTAGTAAGCAGTAGACTCAGATTTTAAATGCAAGTCAGCCTGATTCCAAGCTCATTCTGTTAACTATCTTGCTGGTCTGTCTACATTTTACCATTAAGTTAACAATCAGGATTATGTCCTTTTAGAATGTAGTTTCAGTTAAGTGATCAGGAGGTAGTTTCAAAGGAGTGATCAGGCTGGGTGATCTCCAGAGGTTAAGGAATTAACTGGTGAGGAAATCAAGTTGGCAGTGGATATGAGCTGTTTGATAAGTCTAGTAGTAAAAGCTGGGGGATTGATCGTATTAGTTGCAAAAAGTCCTATTTTTTTTTCTAAAAATTTATGTCACACAAAGTCTGACCTTTCTCAATCTAAGATATGCTCAACTGGCTTTCTCCAAGAGTTCTTCTACATTATTCCAACAGTGATGCCCAGATCTATAGGGGTTTCCCATCTTCATAAGAACAAGGAAGCTACACAGGCTTCTTGGAGCCAGAGTATCTCATTCATCTTTGCATTCAGACCACAGAGCCTAGTGTGTTGGAACTAAAACTGGTGATTTGGGCTCTGCTATCAGAGTCTTGTTGCAGGGCTTGTTTATCCTCATTAACATTAACACAGTGACTATCTTCCAGGTCACCTTGTCCTAACAGCAGAGAAAAAGATATTTATGTTTGCCATCTTCCTGGCTTTCCTTCCTAATAGCTCTGGTACCTAATATATAAGCACAGACAGATGCCATTTAATAAAAACCCTTATAAGAGGGTTGGGGAAATAATTAGCTTTGACCTTGGATCAGCAACTCTAAAAGAGAAAAACCATTGCTGTCACAGGAAAACAGGAAATTTTCCAAGGATAGTAGTCAAACTACAGAATGAAAACTAATACCCAGATTATTGGTGAACAGACACTGGATCAGGTAACTAGAAGTTATTTTTCCTGCTCATCTTAAGCACAGATTAAGAAGAACCTAGATCAGCCCATCTTTGACTTACGGCAAGTCTCATAAGAAAGATACAAAACTTCTTGGGGCACCTGGGTGGCTCAGTCAGTTAAGTGTCTCCTTTTGGCTCAGGTCATGGTCCCAGGGTCCTGAGATGAAGGACCACATTGGGCTCCCTGCTCCGTGGGGAGTCTGCTTATCTCCCTCCCCCTGCCCCTCCCCACTGCTTGTGCTCTCTCTCCCAAGTAAAAAAATAAATAGATAAAATAAAATATTTAGAAAAAAAGAAAGATATGGAACTTTCCCAGCAAGAGACCACAATTCAGCTAACCAAACATTGCTTCTTTCTTTTCCTATATGTTTTAATTTTTATTACACTTTTACTTCCTTCAAATCACATATTTTTTATGCTATTAAAACATGTTTTAAACAGTGTCACTGTAATAACAATTGTTAAATCATGGAAAACAATAAAAGTATTCAAATGATTGGGAAAAGCAAATATGGGAAAGAAGGGTTGTGAAGACTATACTAAAAGCCTGTTAACAAAAGATCACATACATCTAACTAGCAAGAAGTCGGGGGGAGATCAGCAGAACATAAGTTGTACTTATGAAAGACTAGTGATAGGAGTAATAATGACAATAATTACAGGGAAAGCTCCTATTTGAGAATGGAAATAAATAGAACTAGGAAGCCGCAGAAGACTGCTAAGTCTAATACAAATGTCTCCTTTTTCTGGTTTAAACTTTAGAAAGTGAATTTAAAATAATTTTTTTAGAAGAGTGATTTACCATAGCATGGATAAGGAAAAGTGGTGCTTGGAATCACAGGTCCAGTAGCTTGTTTTAGTCTCCATAGTTGGATGACACGACAAAGTACAGTACATGAAAATATCTGGTCTACGTGACATTAGAGAGGTTTTCACAAGAGAAGCCCAAGAACTAGAAGGTAAAAGACAGTTTGGGAATGACGTTGGATGTCTGTGTTCTTGACAACACAGAGAATGTGAGCCATTTTTAAGTGTAGGAGGATTCCAAAAGTAAGAATCTCTCATATTTCATTTGGCAAGTCAATTAAATTTTTTTCCAAATAAATGAAAAATGAGATGCTTTGTAATCTATTTCCTTACTATAAGGCATTTCTTTCTCTTGAAGGTAGCCTATTATATTTGAGGAAAAAAGATGTTTCTTCCTAAATAAAGGAGAAAACTTAAAAATTAATTAGTTGGTAAAAGTTTGCTTGCAACATAGTGCAAAACAAATCCTTCTAAGTTATAGTTCAATATAAATTTTAATACATCTTTCCTTTAAGATTTATTTGGTTCATCTAAAATGTTACCCTATTGTCAGTATAATTTTGAATTATGATAGCATCACAATAATAAAATTATCTTAACAAAATGAGGATGAAAAGTGAATTCACACTTCGCAATGTTTTACATAGATTTGACCTAATCAGATCCTTAATTTTGGTGGAAAAAATTAAAATCAGATCTCTACTCCTGGACTGGACTAGAATAATTTATCTAAAGTTGTTCAGAAGATCATTAGCCACTTTAAAAGAAAAATATATCAGATAAATAATATTTCAATGAAAATAAATGACTGTATTATTCCAAGCTCAGTAAAACAAAAATATCCTTATTTATGCTCCTTTTCTCAGACACTGCAGCCTTTAGCATCTCATAAATCCTAGCTAATTACATGTCAAGAGAAAAGGTTAATTATAAGTTTAATAAGCTCCCCTTTTCCTATCTAATGAATCAATATCACATGGAGAATGCTAGGGGAATAGAATAGAAATGCAAATATTTTAAAATAACTACTTTAGTGGGTTCTACATGTGAAAAACTTCCTAAACAATGATGCTCCCCCACAATGGAAAACACTGTCTCACTAGATAGACTATTCATTCAAAAACATTTATTGAGCGCTGAGTCTGTTCCAGCCACATTATGCTAGTTTCCAGGTTGTATAAGGAGCAGGGAGTATGTCTAGCTCCCAAAGCAATGCAGTGAGCTGCCAATATTCACAACTGGTTATATTTCTCTTCATTTATGATTATAATCTTACAACATTATATTAGAACATGTTTTGATCAGTCCTAAATGAGGGAGTACAGTAGCCCTGTCCACATCTTGATTTTGGATTTCTGGCCTCCAGGACTGTGAGAGAATAAATTTTTGTTGTTTTAAGTCACAAATATTGGTGGTAATTCATGATGGCAGCCACAGGAAACTAATACGACCCTGTGAGAGAATAAAGTAGAACACAGAAAGGCATTTCCAGTATAATCTCAGCTATATGAGAAGATCTATGGAAAAAATTGGAAAAGAAACTCACCACCCTGTTGGCAATGACTGCCCCTTGATGATGAAATCATAGTAACTACTGTTTGCTTATTTATAATTTCTGTATTTTCCAAAGTTTCTAGAATAAGTATTATATTTTTATTAGAAAATAAAATATATCCCTTTGGGTCATGAAAAGCCATATGCATTGTTATGTTAATTGCACAATTTATGGTGGAAAAATTAGAGGCAATCTAATTATCTAATATTTGATAATGGTTAATTAAATTCTGGTTTGTCCTTTTGATGGAACACTAAACAGCTATAATATGAATATTGTATAGCAATAAAGGAAGTCTTAAAACAACAAGGAGACAACACAGCTTAATGGTTAAGATGATGAGCATTGGAACCAGACTGACTGCATTTTAAAAATACCTGTTTTGGAATAAGGAAGCACCTCGATAACCTCTTTGTTTCTCGGCTTTCTCATTTGAGGACTAACAATTGACTTACAGGTTGTTTGAGGATCAATTGGATAATATTTTATCTATTCTAAGGAGACCTTTTTCACATTTTAACGTCTCTAATACCGGGCTATCACTGACAGTTGATGGTATCTTACAAGCACAGAGTCGCCTACACATGTAAACTTCATTATCACTGTTCATGTGCTTGTCACATCAACTGAATGTACATTGTGGTACTCTATAATTTGAATTTAATTGCTGTTTAAAATGCCTTAAAAATTACATTGTGATTCAGCGTGGAAATAAAGGTTAGTGTGTATGGACAAAGGCAGAGGAGAGTAGGAGGGCTTAAATTTGATATTAGCAAAACAACTATTTGTCCCTGGAGGCAAAACTGCAACTCCCTACTTTCATGCAAAACAACCTTAAAGGAGAGGCTGTCTTACATTTTGGGACTAAAATATGAGCTTATCGTACATCAGCAATGCCATTGAAAGCAAGAGAACTATGAAATCCCTTGAAATAGATGAAAGAAATTTCAAAGTAATAGAGGCTGATACAACCAATTCATGCCTTGTGAGGAACCATCATTAAAGTGTCAAGTGTCAGTATGTCAGAAATGTCCTGTTGCCTTTAGACAGAAGTTGCTTACCTTGTAGAGATAAGAGGTTCAATACAGGGAAAAAAGCCCAGGTGTTGTTTGTGTTAGAGTTTTAGTGAGCAGGGTTTTTTTTTAAGTTCTGTCTTAATGATACACAAGATAATGGTGCATGTTACAATCAATAGTATCTCACTTTCAATGAAATATGATTCAAGAAATTTCTAATTACCATGCCTGGCACATGGTAAATACTTCCAAAGTGTTAGTTACATATACTTTAACAAGCAAAACAAAACAAAATAAACCCAAAAAACAAAACAAAAAACCCAAACCCCAAAAACAACTATAAAGTTGTATGCATACATATCTCACTGTAAAATTTTAATCAACAAAGATTTAGAGGGAATATGTAAAAACACAAATGGTATTAAGTTAGATTGATGGGTTAATGGGTGCTTTTTTCTGTTTGCAACTTGTTATAGAAGCTTGCCATTTTATTATATTTTAAAAATTTTTAATTGAAAAAAATATATTTGATGAGCATGGTAAAAAAAAAAAGGCAACACTTTAAGCGTATATAAATGAAATGTAAATCTCTCTCCCATCTCAGACTTTATTTTTGGTTTCCCAGAAGCAATTACTAATTTCATTTATTTAAAATCTTCTTGATTTTTTCTATGCATAAACAAGCATGTATGTGTGTGTATATTCTTACACAAATAAATGTATACTTTACATACTTATTCTCTACTTTTTTTTTTCTACTCTAATAGCTATTGTTCTGTAGCCTATATAGATTTTAATTCTTCTTGACATCCACATAGTATCTGTCAGGATATAGTACAGGGAAGGGAAATCACTCTAGGTATTTCAGATAGAAAGGAACTTAAAAGCCAGAAACTTGATACTTACAAAATTGTGGGATGGTTTCAAGGAGTAGAAGACAGTGGTCTGCTACCAGATACTGATTTCCAGCGCACACCACTTTAATCCACAGGTCAGCAAATTGCGGCTGTTTCCACTGCCTGAGTGCTGAACTACCTCAATTCCCACAGAAGTTGGTGACTACTGCCTCTGGGACACTGCCTTCGATCATGACAAAGCTGGTAACTCAACCCTGGAATGCTGAGTCTGGTTGCAAACACTAATGAGCTGGCAGCTCACTATGAAGACGAAGGCCTCCCTCGTACTTCCAACATCTCATTGGTGGAAGCAAATTCTCCCCCAGAACCAAAGCTGCAAGAGAGTCAGAGAAAAGTAGTTCTATTCTGTGGGAAGGAATATAGAAAGGGGTAGAAATGGATGCTGAGGGCTAACTGACTATAAACAACACAGTGTTCCACAGTATCCATCAACAATATGTGTGTGTGTGTGTGTGTGTGTGTGTGTGTGTGTGTGTGTGTGTGTGTGTGTGTGAAGGGGGGTGATATGTAGGCCACTTACAGTATTTTGTATTACAAACTATATGGCAACAAATGTCAGTCTAAATATGTCTTTGTGCATCATTGAGAATACCACAAATTCTAGGAAGTAAAGTTAGTGGCATTATCAGTTGGTTGTACACTTCTTTACATAATAAGAAAGGAAAAAACACATCCCACACTGCCTAAACACAAAATGACATTAGTAGCTCAATTATATTATCAAAGGTAGATTTAAAAAAATTTTTTAATGTTGATCATGTAACATTTAAATTCTACAGAATGGTCCCACCCATATTTGCTCTCCTGTATCAGTGATACACAGAAATGTTTTAGAAACATCTTCATTCCTCTATCTTAAAACCTACAGTAAAGCTGAGCTAGGTTTACAGGCTCAGGCCTCTCACCAAAGTCTCCATTTCCCTGTGGCTTCATTGTGTTTACCAGTCCTGCCCTAAGGACAGCACAAGAAGGGTGTGGCGAACAATTCGGGGCAAAATTAACTTGGCCGCCAGGGCTGGAACCGATGAGTTCCCCAGTGCAGTGTGCTTACCACCTACACCACCCACAGGCAGAAGTCATAGCGATGATTAGCATTCTTGGAGTGCTTTCCAGAGGCCTGACACCATTCTTCATTTAATCCTTAGGATGATCCTATGAGGACTAGGCACCTCTATGAACCCCATGTAGGAGTGAGGAAATAATCCTCAGCAAGGTGAAGAATTTGCCCATGGTCAAGGCTGTTGTTGGCCACCCCCTAGAGTGGGAATTTATCCTATTTTTCATGATTAAGCAGGAATTCATGAAATATGAATCCAGCTGAGACAAAAGAACTCATATTTGCTGTAGCCAAACACGATGGACCCTCCGCCACTGGAGAAGTCACTTGTTTTACAACCACAAAGTCCACCTCATGCCGATGGTTCTCATGATGATGACAAGCAAGAAAGTAACTGCAGATTAGAATAAATCTACTCCTGGAAAAGCAATGCATGGTACATATATCTATTCATTTAGTTAGCCAGCCAGCCAGTAATTCATTCATTAACAGGTTGCTCTTCACAGAATCCTGGAGGTCTCTGGGGACTAAGAAAACAATACAACCTGCAGCCCCCTTATGCTCTCAAGGAATTTACAGCCACTTTGTAGAGAATAGAGAAATACATACCAAACATCTGACTAGCAATTCAAGTAAAAGACAGCACAGTATCTTTGTAATGTCCCGTGCAACTTAAAAATTTATACTTTAATTTTTTTTTAGAGATTCTATTTATTTGAGAGAGAAAAGGAGAGAGCACAAGTGGACGAAAGGGGCAGAGGGAGAGGGAAAGGGACGAGCAGACTCCCCGCTGAGCACTCCCAGGACCCTGATCTCATGACCTGAGCCGAAGTCAGAGGCTTAACTGACTGAGCCACCCAGGCACATCTTTTACACCTTAATTATTAAACATCATTTTAAATATGTTCCTATCATACAATCCTATCAAAGTTAGTTTGTAACTTCATTAACCTACCAAAGTGGGTTGTATGATAGGGAAAAAACCTATAAAGTGGGCTCTAACAGTGAATGACTAGGTTTTGGCACAACCAGGATAACCAGAAAGCCATCATTATATGCTCAGTTCAAATTTCAACTCTATGAAAACTGCATGTATTTTTAATCTTAGTTCTACTTTCTCCTAAAGACAATAATAATCTTTTCAAAATACACTAGTAAGAAGTTCCCATGAAAATGACAAAAAAAAAAAAAAAGGCCCCACTCCCATGATTAAACTTCAGGAGTGGGAAATATTCCCTCTCCCAGCAGCTCACTGACTCGGAGAGGGGGAAGGAAGAGGTGGATGTTACCAGCCTTGGCCAATCAGATATTCCTATGTGAGGCGGGGATGGCCTGCAACGGTTGCCTCATGACAGCCAGCACCCAGAATGTGGAGGCCAGCAGGGTGGCATGAGTGTCTGATGGCAGCAGGCTGCTAGTGATTGATGTGTAACTTGACCCTGCTGGTTCCTGTCCATTTCCAGATCAGGATCCCAGCTGTTCTACCAGCTCAGTGGGGGCTACTCGATAACTTTCCAATAGATTCATTTTGTTTATTTTTAGACTAAATTAGCCAGAATCAGTAGCTGTTGTTTGCCATGAAGAATCTAGAGGAACAGGGAACTTTGGGGCAGGGGCTTGAGAGTGATGAGTGACAGTGTGTCTCCAGTGGCAGGAGTGGGTGGGATGGCTTGGAGAACATTCCTGGGTATCTGCTATGAACAACAGTGGCAAGATGAGGGGCTCTAGGCTACCTCTTGAAGGTCCTTGAGTGCCACCTGCTTTATAGGGAAGTGTTAGGCTGAAATAAAAGAACACTGAAGCCTGAGTTCTAATTCAAGTACTGCCCATTACTAGTCATAGGTCTAAGTTTCTCATCCACACTTTACAGTGAGGAGGAAGGACCAAGCACCCATAAGAGCCCATCCTGTGTTAAGATTCTATAAGGGTCCTTGATCATTACAGACATCCAAGGTTTGGATTTTTAAATCCAGTTTATTTATTTATTGTTCAATAAATATCTATAGGTTATGGGTTTCTAGTAATAAACAATAAACTTTGCTTTTATTGCTGACATAATTTGTCTTCCTGACGCTGAAGCATTAACTTTCACCAAAAAGTCTGAAGAGAAAATAATTTCTATGTTACTCTGTAATATAATTGTCTTAAATATGTGTATTATAGTAAAATTAATTAAACTTAATTTTATAAATAATTAAATATTAGTAAATGTTATTAAATGTCATCCAAAGATGATTTCTCACATACTATTTCCTAAAACACTGAATTTTGAATGTGCATTAAACTTTATGAAGATTAATTTAGTCAGGATACTCTAGAGAGAAAGAACCAATAGGAAATTTTAGACAGAGATAGATTTTTTTTAAAGATTTTATTTAATTGACAGAGAGAGAGAGAGCACAAGCAGGGGGAGCGGCAGGCAGAGGGAGAGGGAGAAGCAGGTTCCCCGCAGAGCAGGGAGCCCAAGGCAGGGCTGGATCCCAGGATCCTGGGATCATGACCTGAGTTGAAGGCAGATGCTTAACTGATTGAGCCACCCAGGCACCCCCAGAGATAGATTTATTTAAAAGCATCAGCTCACAAGATTATGGAGGCTGGCAAGTCCAAAAATCTGCACAGTAGCCTGGCAGGCTAGAGACCTGAGGAGGAGTCAATGTTGCTTTTCAAGTCCAAAGGCTATCCACTGGCAGAATTCCTCGTTCCTCTGGGGAGGTCAGTCTTTTTCTATCCAGGCCCTCAACTGATTAGGTGAGGCCCACTCACCTAATGGAGGATACTCTGCTTTACTCAAAATCCACTGATTTAAATGTGAATCTCATCTAAAAAATACTTTCACCGAGACATCTAGAGTAATTCATGACCAGGTATCTGGGTACTGTGGCCTAGCCAAGTTGACACAGAAAATCAACCAACACAATGCATGTGGCTAAGTGTTAAAATGAAAAGCCGTGGATAATTAATGCTATCTACCCTCACTGAAGGAAAAGAACACCCACTGAGCTAGAGTGCCTGGGGAAAGTGTCATGTAAATGGTGTGGCTTAAACTGCGCCCCGAGGGGTTAAGTGGAGCTGGCAAGAGGTTCCGCTTTCCCTTTCGCCACTGAGACAGTTGATGACACGGCTATAGGAAAGGTGGCTGCGTCTAGATGTTCCTTGGCATATCATACTCAGTGAGTAACCACTTACCTCCCCTGAGCCCATTTGAAGCCTAATTTTTTTTAAAGATTTTATTTACTTATTTGAGAGAGAGAGAGAGAGAACAGAAATAGCAAGAAAGAGCACAAGCAGGGAGGAGAGGGAGAAACAGGCTGAGCAGGGAGCCTGACACAGGACTCGATCCCAGGACCCCAGGATCATGACCTGAGTCGAAGGCAGACACTTAACCAACTGAGCCCCCCAGGTGCCCCTGAAGCCTAATTATTTACTTCAGATGAACACAGACTTATTAAAAATCTTTTAGAAAAAAACAGAAAGCTATGAAACCACAGCTAACGTTTATTATCTACTATATGTATTGGGCACTGCACTAAGTGTATTATCTAATTTAACAGACCCAAGACGCAACACCTTAAAGTAGGTACTGTTATTAACCCCAATTTACAGACACAGAAGACTGAAACTCAGAGAGGTTAAGTCACTTGCCCCAAATTACACAGCTGAGTAGATGGAAAGCTGGGATATAAATCTAGGTCTGCTTAATGCAAAAGCTCATGATTTTAACCACCAAACTAGATGTAAAAAGGCGGCGGGGGGGGCGGGGGGAGTGCTACCAAGATAAGAAATTGCCAATGCTTCAAGTTTATCTTAGTTTGGATCCTCCTCAAAGCAAACTTGACACAAGGTATTGGAAGTATGTAAGCTCATGTGGGAGGTGATCTCAGAAGTCAGGTATGAGGTAAGGCAGAGAAAGGAGGGCAGCTGATAAAGGGTGTATTAGTACATTGCTGTGTGGGCTCAGTCCCCCAGGGAACTCTGACAGACTGTAGAACAGGCTCAGAACTGACCTGCCAAGGGGCAAGGAAGCTGGCACATTAATCTACCAATTCTCATCCTTTGCTGATTGGCCACTTTTCCTAAAGGGAGGAGCTCCCTGGCATCCCTAGCCTGCAGCTTGAATGGGCTGAGCAGGAGATGGAGGCGCTTAAGGAAGGAAGCCCTTGGTGTCTGTGACAACCACTACTGAAGTTACAGGTGAGCTGCACCTTAGCTCACTGGATCTGAGTGGGACACTGACAGCATCTGCTACCGGATATGAATTAATTCAAAACAAGTAATTACCAGAAATTTTCCTTATGGTGTTAGAACAGTTTATTTCATAAATAAATGGATTTCTGCCTCAGTGAAATTGTATCATAAAACAAGTTAGCTTTCATCCTTTCAATTCCCATTTAAGGAATCCTTATAATATAAAAAAGAAACAAAAATGATATCCATTTCCTAAGAACATAGGAACTGATTATAGAGTCACATATTACAAAATATTTGCAGCATCAAGCAGGCCAATCAAACTGTTCTAGGCAATAACTAACCACTGTCAAATAAATTGTCGCTGCTTTTACTCATGCTGGAGACATATGGGATATGTGTGCACGTGTGATTGGATTGCCCTTTGCAAACCTGAAAGCCTGCAGTTGTCCCAGAGGACTTTCTTGTCTCTCTGAAGTGCCATCCTAATGACCTTTCAAAATGAACTGCGTGGGCACACTTGTAATGTCATTTTTGCTTGTTTTTTATTTGTTTTTTGTTATGTCAGACCATCTTCAATATACCCTTCAAATTTGGTGAAATCTGCTCAGCTACTTTTTTCACAATATTGAAGTAAGCAAGCAGAGACTCCATTTTATTTACAGAGCCCATTTTCTTTATATCGGTAACAAACTGGATTTCAGAACTAAAATAAGCTAACGTTGTAAACGGTCAAATCACAATTTCCCCAAAGGACAGAGCTGAAGGCTGTTTTAAAATTGTTTATTTATTTCCATATCCTATGACTATAGTTTTTAATTGGTTTTAAATCCCGGGTTCTAATAAATGTTTTCCCTGTGCTTCTTATAGCTGAGGAAAAGGAGACCCAAGCCCTTTCTTTTACATTTTGCATGCTGTGTGATGACCTAAAAATTAGCGAGTTCGCAGGGGGGTTAAGGAAAGACAGTTTAAAAATAAGCCAAAGTGAGAAATTTATGACAAAATTTGAAGCTACCTTCTAAATGGGGAGAAAGTCAATAAAGATCTTGAAGAAAAATGGAAAGGTGGAGAGACATGCCAGTTGAGTGTAATAGAGTTAACCTGAGGGTGTGCTCCTGGAAATACTCAATTATCATCCTATCCCAGGCTAACAACCCTTAGCTTTTTAGCCTTGAGTTTATTTCCTATAAATACCTCAGCCGCTGAGTTTATTCAGTAGAGACTGCAGTTATTGCCTCATAAAAAGAAAGCATCCACAGCCTATCTCCTTAAGGAGAGAGATTGGTGTTTAATCCAGAAGTGGGTCTCAGAGTACTAAAAGTCCTCAGAGTTGGGAAAGTTGAAAACTATACTCATTGATGGAAAGAAATGTGTACTCATTCAAAGTAATTTTTTTTTTTTTGCTTTCTAATAAAAGTGGACAAAAGGTCCAAATGTCCTTTAGGATGTAATTTTTATTTAATATATGGTTGTCACTATGGATATTTTCTTTAAATCTAGAAAACTACCTCAAATGGACAATTAGACTGAAAAATAAATTGAGAATAAATAATAGAAGGCTATATCCTTTTCCATCATAATCGAAGTCAAAATCATGTTTCCAATTTACATTCAGTATTTGAACCCACCTAAGTGGCCTATTCTTTGGGAAGATGGGGAATCTTTCTGTTGCAAGTTCATTAAGCAAAAACTTCATCTAAAACCACCAGACTTTGCACCCTGTAAATATATTACTCTTGAGAAATTCTCTGCTTGTCTGCTTTGTCTGCATTGATTTCTTGAGTCTCAGCTACATCTTATTTTAATAATCTGTGTATGTTAGGACACCGGGAATGCAGAACATATTCTACCTGTCCTTTGCAACTAATATTACCCATCTCACCATTAGAATTATTATATAGGATTATTTTGCTATTAATATCTGCTCACCAGATACAGATAAATATCTGAGGTGAAAAAAAAATCCTTTACTAGAAATAATAAAACATAACCATTTCCAAAACATGACATAAAAATTTTAAATTCTACTTAGGGGGTGGTAAAAATAGCCATCTCCGAGTCCATCTTACTTATTTTCAAAGCTGAAAAAACAAAACCTAACTACTGTGGAATGGATAAGAAAGCAGGACTCTGGCATATAGATTTTTAGGATATTTCATTTGCATAAACACAAGCACAAATAAGTTTCATATAATGTCAATTACGAGTGTTTGTTTATAGATAACGAAGTCATTAAATTTCTGTCTCTATTCTCTTTCACTTTCAATTTTCAGTACAAACATTTCTGCTGCTATGTTTTAACCTATAAATTCATTTTGAATGAAGTTTCTTCCTCTATCTTTGGCAGCATCTTTCTTCCAGGGATTTCCACATATATATTAAGTTGTGCACATTCCACACTCTTTCATTAAGACAAGAGTTCCTAGAAGAGGCCTTCTGTAACTGCAGCTTCCCTGTAACCCAACTGTAATCACACAGTACCATTAAAGCTAAATAAGACAAAGCATTTATAAATACTTCTGAACGTTCAGGTATTGTTTTGTGAACGTTCTGTTATTGGCTCTGTGAATCTCAGCTTCCTCATCAGTAAAGTGAGGGGTAGGACATACAATCTCGAAGGGTTTCTTTCAGCTCTAACATTCCAGAACTTAGCTGTGGCATCAGAATGCCTAGGTTCGAATGCTGGTTATTTCTTCACCACTTGAGGAAACAGACTTAACTTATCAAATACTGAAGATGAGAATAACACCTACCTGATAGGGCTGTTATAAAAATTAAATAAGCTAATGCATGTAAAGCACATTGGACAGTGTCTGCACATAAGTGTCCTTTAATAAACATTAGCTTCTGTTATTATTTTATAATATCCTCATTTTATAAGTAGGTATTCATTCCATCTTTCATTTACTTACTTAACAAATATTTATTCAACATCCACTTCATAGAGGTATCAGGGATTAAAAAAAAAAAAGACCTTATTCCTGATCTCAAGGATCCTAGAATGTCATGGAGAAGAAAAACAAGTAAATAAATAATTATGATTCAGTGCAGTAAGTGCTTTAGTAGCAGAAAGAGGTGTGGGCACAGGTGGGGTGGGGTGAGGGAAGGCTTGTGGGATGGATGAGATCATGTCTAAGTTGAATCCTCTAGTTAGAGCTAGAGTTAAGTAGAGTTAGCAAGGGCATGGGGCAGTAGCAGAGGTGAGGGCTGGGGGTGGAAGGAGTGAGGAGGTCCATGGAGAAAAAATACCATGGGCAAAGACTCAGATGCATGAGACAGCATGGACTATTTAGAACTGTAGATGATTCTGCAGGTGTGGAGATGGGGATGCATTTGGTAAGTAGCAGACAAGCTAGTGTGGTAGACGGGGACCAACATGTAAGAGAGGAGCAGAGGAAGGCAAAAAAGACTGAGAAGGAGCAACCAGAGGGGGAGAAGAAAACTCCAGGTGAGCATGCTCAACTGTGTAGGATGCAGCAGGGAGATTATGACTTTATTCCTCTTTTTCTACCTTTGGATTAAGTTTTTATGTTTCCTGTTTTATCTCCACTATTGACTTATTAGCTATACTTCTTTGTTTTATGGTGGTTTTTTTAGTGGTTGTTTAAGGCAGGGTTGACAAATTTTTCTCTAAAGGTTGAGAGAATAAACATTTGAGGCTTTGTGGACCATACAGATATGAAAACAAATGGGCTTGGCTGTGTTCCAGTAAAACTGTATTTACAAAACAAATTTGGCTCACAGTCCTAATTTGCCAACCTGCTCTAGGGTTTACAATATACATCCTTAACTTATCACAGTATACCTTTAAATAATATTGTTTACCACCTCAAAGTATCTTTTCAGAACTACACTACAGTAGGCCTTCATTTCTCACCTCTCTTTGTGCTGTTGTCATATTGTCATAAATTTTACTTCTGTATATGTTATAACCCCCATAATACACTGCTATTATGTTTGATTAATGTCAATGATCTTTTTTAAAAGATTTTTTACATGAGAAAAAGATAATTATTTTTTATTTCTGGACATATTTGCCATTTCTGCTGCTCATCATCTCTCTGTCCAGATTCAAATTTCCATCTGATATCATTTTCTTCTGCCTCAGTTGGGAATGGGATTCTGGAACCACTGGGGTTAGTCAGACCTTTGACTCTTTCTCCACATGTGCCCTTCATGTAACTAGCATGGCTTCCTCACAGCATGGCAGTCTAAGGGTAGTCAGATTTGTTACATGACGGCTGGCTTCCCCCCGGGCAAGTGTTCCAAGAGGGAGTCATTTCAGAGACCCAGAAATGGTTACTCATTATCTAGCTTTGGAAGTTACCCAGTTCCATTTCCATCACATACTATTGGTCAAAAGTGAGTTACAGAGTCACCCCAGACCAGGGCTACACAGGACCTTGTATCAGGAGTTTGGTTCATGGAGGCAGGGGGAGGAGAGGGCATATCCTTAAAGACAAGCTACCACAGATCAATGACAGTAAGGATTATTGCATTTAGGATTATTAAGGAAAACATTTCACTGAAGAGATGGGACTTAAGTAAGGCTTTGAAGGATGCATGGGATTTTCCTAAGGAAAGAGAAGTGCTCACAGTGAAATGAGCATATCCTCTCAAGATGATCTGGATTTGACTCCTGCTCCTCCAATTACTAATCAACTATCTCTGGGTTCAAAACCTCACTGGTTAGTTTAGGGGGTAGGGTTGGGAATAGTAATAATCTATCCTAAAAGCCTGGATTCTAGCAAGGGCTCTTTAAAAGGGGAGCAATTATTAATTAAAGGACAACATTCCAAGCTGTATAAAATGAGAACCAAAACATATGCTGAAGGCATAGTGAGTGAACTCCAACATAAAGTCCAGTGGTGTTCAGAATCTTCTCCCCTCTGGAAGCTTTTAAGATTTTTATCTTCAGGAGCACCTGGGAGGCTCACCAAGTTAAGTGTCTACCTTCAATTCAGGTCATGATCCCCAGGGTCCTGGGATCCACCCCGAGTTGAGTCAAGTACCCTGCTCAGCAGGGAGTCTGCTTCTCCCTCTCTCTTGGCCTTCTCCCCTGCCCAAGCTCTCTTTCACTCTCTCAAATAAATAAATAAAATCTTTTTTTTTAAAAAAAAAGCTTTTTTCTTCAATATTCAATGTGCTCCTTTCTTTTTTCTGACTACTTTTAAGATTTTTCCCTTTATCACTTTTTTTTGGCAATTTCTCTATGATGTGCTTAGGTATTCATATAATTTTCCTATTGCTGCAGCAACAAATGATGACAAATTCAATGGCTTAAAACAACACAACTTTTGTGTGTCAACTATACTTCAATTTTAAAAATACAAATTTAGGCGCGCCTGGGTAGCTCAGTTGGTTAAGCGGCTGCCTTTGGCTCAGGTCATCACCCCAAGGTCCTGCTCAGTGGGGAGTCTGCTTCTCTCTCTCCTTCTGCCCCTCCACCCTGCTTGTGCTCACTGTCTCTTCAAATACATAAATAAAATCTTTTTTAAAAATAAATTAAAAAATATACAAATTTATCATCTTATAGTTCTAGATGTCAGAAATTTAAAAATCAGTCCAGTGGACCTAAAGTCAAGATGGTGGCAGGGCTGCCCTCTTTTAGGGGCTTCTCGGGGAGAATCCATTCCTTGTCTTTTTCAGCATCCAGAGTCTGTGTGCATTCCTTGGCCCATGGCCTGCTCCTTGCCTCAATGCCACCTCTGTTCCACTGTCACGTCTCTTTCTCTCTGACACTCTTGCCTCGGTCTTACAAGGACTTTGTATTGGGTTCTCCCAGGTAGTTCAGATCATCTTCCCACCTTCAGATCCTTAATTTGCAAATGCTATCAGGTAACATATTCACCGGCTCCAGGGATGAGGACATGTTTATCTCTGGGGCACCATGATTCTGCCTGCCAAAGTGTTGGGGTTTTTTCATGTTTCTTAGCTTGAAGTGTGTTGAGTATCTTTCATCCGTGAGTTTACTAGTTTCATTAAACTTGGGAAAACGTTTCTTCAAAAAAAATTTTTTTCCAATTTTGCAGCCCACTTTTCCTTTTTTGACTCCAATACTTGTGTATGAGACTGCTTGATATGCTTCCTCAGGTCACTGATGCTCTATTAATTTTTTTAGTCTTTTTTTTCTCTCCGTTGATAATTTCTATTGCTAGTCTTTAAGTACAGTGATCTTTGTTTATCTGTAGCATCTGATCTGCTGTTAATTCCATCCAATGTAGTTTCCATTTCAGATATTGTTTTCGGATTTCATTCCAGATATTGTATTTTTATCTCTAGAAGTTCCAAAGGTCTTTCTTAAATCCTTAATTTCTGTTCTTATCATGTTCATATTTCTTCCACTTTCTTGAACATATGGAATATGTTTACAATAGTTGTTTCAACCTGCAGTTTTTATCTACTGATTCTGACATATATGTGATTGATTTTCTCCTAGTTAAAGATCTTATTGTCCTGCTTTTTGCATGCCTGGTAGTTTTATATTGGATGCCAGACATTTTGAATTTTATTTTGTTGAGTGTTACATTTTGTTGCTTTCATTTAACTATTGTTGGGCTTTGTTTAGGGACATTTAGAATTTGTTTTGATCATTTAGAGGCTTGCTTTTAAGTTTTGTCTGATTTGGCCCAGAATAGTCTTTAGCCTAGAGCTAATTTGGCCCCATCACTAAGGCAAGAGCCATTTGAGAGGCCTACCTAATGTCTCATGTATTAGGAAATCCTTTCATTTGGGCTGGTGTGAACATGACCTACTCCTAGCTATGCCTTCATTCTGGTGATGTTTACGCCTGTCCCTATTCCTTTACTCAGATCATTACTCAGATGAAGATTTGAAGAAAACCCTTTTCAGATTTCCAGAGTGCTCTTTCTTTGCAGCTGCCTTCTCTTCATTACTTTGTCCCACAAATTCTAGCCACACTGGCCTCCCTGGACTTTCAACTCATGAAACTGCCAGGCTCTGTTTGGGTTCTGTTACCTGTGCTGTAGCCTCTCCAGGCAGTAAACTGAGGTAATCACAGGCTTCCTCTCTTGTGGATCACAGTCCTGACACCACCCATCATCTCATGTTTGAAAACCATTGTTTTCTGTATTTCATCTGATTTTTTAACTGTTGAAGGTGGGAGGGCAAATCCAGACCCTATTACTCCATCATGGCAGAAAGTTTTCAGTATTTATTAAAGTACAAAACAAATATATATTAAATATATACACTTACCAGAAGAATTTATAAGCGTTTATATAACCACTCCTCAGAAGTATTCCTTAAGACAGGAACTATGTCAGTTACTGTCTTAAGACTGATCTTAACTCAACTCAGTCTACTGTCCTTACCAATAGCTGGGTCCATAGCTCAAAGACCAATCTCAATATGGAGCGGGCAGTACATTGAGAGCCTCATTCTTCCTCTCCAGTCCAGTGAGATTCAGATTTTGAGTAGATGGCTCACAATAACCTTGAGTAGATGGCTCCAGTCCCCAGGGTTGAGTTCCCACAGTTCTGTCTGTTCACTTTGACCCTACCTGCCATGAATACAAATGACTAGACTAGAGCTGGGCTTATCAGTGAATAGAAACCATAATAGAATATTATCTATCATCTATCTATCTATCTATCTAATCTATCTTCTACCTACCTTTCTAGGGAGAAAAAATTGCAGGAGACTAAGGATAATAAAGAGAGATTCAGAATCTGTGTGGCTGGAATATGACATATATTCTAGGAGCTAGGAGATGCCACATTCTTTGTGAACCACAGTGAGTTATCCACACGCATATAGAGAGAAGAATGTAGCAGATGTACATTGAGAAAAGAGACGGCAGGCCATGACCTGAGTTCCTGGTGATTTTCCTGTTCTTAATTCCAATCCCTTCTTGAATTCCTGCCTTTGGGTCCTACGATACCACTTCATATCCCTCTCTTCACTAAAACTTGTTTGTAGAGATTTGTTATCCTTCAACAGATCTGGAATTTGGGTTTTCTGGAGTCAACCACTGGGAGCCCACATTTCTGAGTGTCCTTTGCTGCCTGCCAAATCTGGAAGAGACCTGTTGTGCTCTGACAGAAATTCTTTCCACCACTGTGTATTTCATTTTCCAGGATGTGCTTTTTTCTCTGGTCCTGCTACTCATCTCCCCCTTGCAGCTGCTCCTGGGTCACTAAAGTCATCCTCCAAACCTTAGTGATTATAGACCTTCTACCTGACTTCTAGGATAAGGCCCATCTAACTCAAGAACCACCCATTCATGATTCCTGGCTCCTGCACTCTTGCCTAAGAGGGGCCTGTTGAATCACACTGAAAAGGCTGCCACACTTTCTACATACAAACCAGACCCAAAAGTGATATAGATTTTCCTTCTAACGTCTGGGGCAAAGCAGACTGTTGTACTTTGTAATATTCTTCTTTACAACCCAGTCAAAGTTATGGGAGGATTTTGGCAATGAAGGAATGAGTATCATTCATCATGTCTCCCTTTTTCTCTCAAGAGAGTACCTAGCTAATGCCAACCTATATAAAAAGGTATAATCGAACACATTAATAATGAAGACTGCATTATGCTATTGCAGAACTGCTGAAAACTGGCACTTTCAGAATAAAAATGAACCAGTGTTGCCTCCTATACCTTGAGTATATATTATTATTAGAACTCATTTTTCCTTTCACATACCCATGTTTCTCTCCAGCTGATCATAAATTTGCTAAGCCCTCACATAAAACAATTTTTAGCAAGGGGGTGCATGAGAGTAGTCGTAGTGGGTTCTTAAAGCAGCGGACGGAAACCTAAATATTGTTGAACAGGTCATAAATGAAGCTTTAAAATGAGCAGTTAAATAGCCTAAGAGTACTGATTAGAGAAATAAAAAAGTGAGAAGACTCCATGTGAATTTGGATTGTAACTATTAAACTCTTTCATTAATTTACCCAAACTCCATAGATACGAACATCTTTTATTTTTTTTTTAAGATTTTAGTTATTTATTTATTTGTCAGAGAGAGAGAGAGAGCGTGAGCGCACAAGCAGGGGGAGCCGCAGGAAGAGGGAGAGGGAGAAGCAGGTTCCCTGCTGAGCAAGGAGCCCCATGCAGGACTCTATCCCAGGACCCTGGGATCATGACCTGAGCTGAAGGCAGACAGACACTTAACTGACTGAGCCACCCAGGCATCCCTGATATGAACATCTTTTATTTTTTTATTTTTTTAAAAAGATTTTATTTATTTATTTAATAATAAATAAGACACACAGTGAGAGAGGGAACACAGGCAGGGGGAGTGTGAGAGGGAGAAGCAGGCTTCCCGCTGAGCAGGGAGCCCGATGCGGGGCTCTATCCCAGGACCCTAGGACCATGACCTGAGCTGAAGGCAGACGCTTAACAACTGAGCCACACAGGTGCCCTATGAACATCTTTTAAATAAAAGAAGCTTTTTATGTCTCTAGTGAGTTTCAGGGTTTTTTTTCATTTTATAAACTAAAAAACGAAGATCAATGTCTGTCCTATGATAATATGTCTTTCATCCAAACCACAAATATATCAAAATGAAAAGTATATTATGACCAACTTTTAAAAAGCGACTATACATATCCTAAAATTTCATTTAAGAAAACAGTAAGAAAAAGTAGTCAAGGACATGAATAGACAATGTACATTTGACTAAATACAAATGACTAATAAATACTATTATGAAAACAGGTTTAATCCCTTTAACAAAGATGCAGATTGCGATATCACAGCATGGTACCATTATTTCTCTACCACATCAATAAAAACTTTTAAAAAGAGGGGCGCCTGGGTGGTTCAGTTGGTTAAACGTCTGCCTTTGGCTCAGGTCATGCTCTTGAGGTCCTGGGATCCAGCCCTGGTTGGTCAGGCTCCCTGCTTCTCCATCTCCCTCTGCTTCCTCCCCCCTGCTCATGCTCTGTCTCTCAAATAAATAAAATCCTTAAAAAAAAAAGTTTTAAAAAGATAACATCTGATGCTAGTAAAGGTACATTGAAATAATTGTTCACATATTGCTGATAGTACAAACTGATACAGCCTTTCTCAGAATAAATTTAGCAATAGGTATGAAAAATATTAAATATGTTCATTATCTTTGACTCAGGGTTTTCTCTTCAGAGATTCTATCCCAGGAAATAATCTGAGATGTGGACAAAGATTTATGCACAAAGATGGCTGTAACAGCAAAACTTACAAAATATTTTGTGTCCAAATACAAGTACCAGAAATCCTGACACAAGCTGACTTAAATACAAGGGAAACTTATCTCACAGAACAGGAAGAACACAGGAGGTAGGTTTCAGGGTTATGATTCAGTAGTTCGTCAATGTCATCAAGAAACTAGGTTTCATTCATCTCTCTGCGATCTTCAGAACTGGCAGAAAGTAAGATGGCTAAATATCCACAATTCACAATGTCTACAAGAAGAAGAGAGACTATATCTTTTTATAGCTCTATCTTAGATATGAGAAAAACTCCCCAAATCTCTTCATCAGAACTTCCCTTCACATTTTATGGGCTAGAAGTGACCACATGCCAGAGAAAAAGAATTGTATTATTTTTAGGCCAACCAGGTCCATTTCTGGAACTCCTAATAGAATTATTTCTCTTTGAGGTGCATGGTTATATGGAGAAGGAGTATATTCCTAAACAAAATCATTGTTCTCCTTGGAAAACAGAAAGAGCAACCAAAAGTGTGTATTATATATCTAAATGAATTAAACTAGCAGTTTGGTAGAATTAGTATGGTACATTCGTGCTATATGATGGATGGCTATCTGGCCATTATAAATACTGTGTGTGAAGAATGCTTACCACAGAAAAGTTTTTCATTATATAATGTTTTCTTAGTCTGCTCAGGATACCACAGAGTGGGTAGCCTAAACAACAGAAACTTATTTCTTACAGTTCTGGAGGCTGGGAAGTCCAAGATCAAGATACTGGCTGATTTAGTTCCTGCTGAGAGCTCTCTTCCTGGCTGCCTTCTTGCTCTGTCCTCACATGTCAGGGAGAGAGAGAGGGTAAGCTCTCTGCTGTCTCCGCTTATAGGAGCACTAATCTCATCATGAGGGTCCCACTCTAATGACAGCAAGCCTAATTATTACCTCCAAAAGGCCTCATCTCCAAATAACATCACACTGGGGATTAGGTCTTCAACATATGAATTTGGAAAGGGACACAAACATTCTGTAACAAATTTTATGTAAAAAAAAAAAGATTAGAAAACCACATGTACATTATAGTTATATGATACATATGCGTACTGTGTTGGTATATACAGAGAAAGTCAGAAACAAATGATAAAATATTAGCTCTGGATATCTCTGTGTAATAAGATTATTGATGATTTTCATTGTCTTTTCTATTGTTTTTTTTTGTATTTTTCATTCCTTTCTACATGGATACACATAAAAAAGCATAAAAGTTATTTATAAAAATTCTACTCATAGGGTGCCTGGGCGGCTCAGAGGGTTAAGCGTCTGACTCTTGATCTCAGCTCAGGTCTTGATTTCAGGGTTGTGAGTTCAAGCTCTGTTCTGGGCTCCACACTGGGTGTGGACCCAGCTTAAAAAAAAAAAATGCACTCATATTTGAGGTTAATGGCAGCTCTAATTCCAGTAAAGCCAATTCTTCACCTCTAAGTACTCACTATATATAGTATTTTAAAATATTTGCGGGTATTCTCTTTGTCCATACTTGTGGGTTGGGTCTACAACAGACCAAGTATGCTGGATTATTTGATCAAGAAGTCTTTAAAGTCACTTTGTTTTAACTGTTGACAAGTACTGAGTCGAATAGCTGTCAAGTTCAACTATTCACACCATCCAAAGATCTAGCTTATCTTTGATATCAACACCTGCATCACCTGTGATAAACTTTTGGGTAGCTGTTAGGGCTTGAGTAAACTTTTGGTAAACTGTTGGGGCTTGAGGACATCTATCAGCACCTGCAACACCTGTGATAAACTTTTGGGTAGCTGTTGGGGTTTGAGTAAACTTTTGGTAAACTGTTGGGGCTTGAGGACATCTATTTCTAAGAGTATTGCTTAAGGTGGTGAAATATTCCTTTACAAGTCCATGGCTCAATGGCCTTCTAATTGTTGCCCTACTAACGTATTGGAATAAGTGAGACCCCTCCATTCTCAGCCAGACCAGCTCATTCAACCTTCTTATCATCTGTGTCTACCTTAAAGGGACACTAAAGGAGTTGGAGAGGTGGGACGTCTGGGTGTCTCAGTTGGTTAAGCATCTGACTTCAGCTCAGGTCATGATCCCAGGGTATCAAGTCCCACATTGGGCTCCCTGCTCAGCGGGTAGTCTGCTTCTCCCTCACCCTGCTTGTGCATGTTCTCGAGCTCTTGTTCTCTCTCTCTCTCTCTCTCTCTCTCTTTCTCACACACACACACACACACACACACACACACACAAAGAGGTGGAGAGGAAAAAGTCTAAGAATTGGAAAAGAGGCTTTTAGGGTACCCTCCCATAGACAGGTAGGGTGACCAACCATCCCAGTTTCCCAAGACCAGGAGGTTTCCCAGCTTGTGTGCTAAAACCAGGGAATTCCTGGGAAAGCTGGGATGGGTTGGTCTCCCTCCTGTTGTCACAGTTCCATAAACTGCTCAAGCCAAGAGAGCCACACCTGGAAATCATTGAAAAATTATTTGGGGAGCTAAATTACTATTTTTGTTTTCCTTTGTTTACTTATTAAAATCTCCCTTGGAGTATTCCAGGCTGTTTCTGTTGCACTAAAAAGAAATGGAATTTTTTTTTTTTTTTTTGCCACTTTTCAGTCAAGAGCCAAGGGAAGCAGAAAGACTCAAGAGGCTGGGTCGGGTGGCAGCATTAGGAAACCTTAGGAAGCAAAGAGAGAAGTACAACCCAGTAGGGAAGGGGCCTACTTGCCCAGGGAGCTACAGAAACCCTGTGCATTGGAAAATTTCTTTTTTAAAAAATTAAGGATTTGATCCTTTTATGAGGTCCACAAACCAAATTTTTATTCATCTTTATCCTCACTTTCAGTTTTCAAGATTTGTTGTCATGGCAACGTCATGAATTGATTTCAACCTTAATGTTTGTTGGTATCTGCTATGTTACTTAAAACTGCAAGATTTTCTAAAAAAAAATTCTTGATATTTTATTGCTCAACCTCCTCAGAAATCATTCCATGGACTTATTATAATGCTTATTCCTGACAGAGCCATATTTGACACATAAATGATCTCTAAGAATTTTATCATAGGCCTCATTCTCATGTACAGAGATTATGAGCAAAATCAAACTTTGTCTTGTAGAATGACACAAATAGATACATTCTATGTGGTATGTTATATACTGCCCTCTTCTTTTTTTTGACTAAATGTGATTATCAGAAACATCAAGAAAAAAACCTTAAATTATGAAAATCCCTATATAGCTAGCAATAGCATGTAATCAAAAACTTTTAAAAATATGAGAGTAAAAGCATATTTAAAAAATGAGTGATTACTATGGTTTCTAGTATTAGGTGCTACTGAGGAAAACAATTATTTAATATTTAAATTTACTGCTCCAATTCAGACAAGTCCTTAAATACTATATAAACTATATGAATGGATGGCTAAACTCAGGCTCTAATGACTTTAGGCTAATGAGATGCATTTTCTTTGTTTTCCTTAATTAGCACATAAATGTACAACAGTAGCGTTTTAATGCTTTCATGTTTGTTGAATGAATCAGCCTACTCTTTAGGATGTGTGGCAGAAAAAAAATGTGTTTGAGAAATTAACTATATTATTTTTCTTTTTATTTCTTGTACCCTCTTTCTCTCCATTAAGCTATGTTAGTTTGATCAGATGAAGAATAACTCTAGGAACTACAGAACACTCATGAAAGAAATTGAAGAAGACACAAAAACATGGAAAAACATTCCATGCTCATGCATCAGAAGAATAAACATTGTTAAAATGCCTATGCTGCCCAGAGAAATCTATACCTTCATTGCCATCCCAATCAAAATTCCAATGACATTTTTCAAAGTGCTGGAACAAACAATCCTAAAATTTGTATGGAACCAGAAAAGACCCCAAATTGCCAAGGAAATGTTGAAAAAGAAAAACAAAGCTGGGGGCATCACGTTGCCTAATTTCAAGCTATATTACAAAGCCACAATCACCAAGATAGCATGGTACTGGCACAAAAACAGACATATAGACCAGTGGAACAGAACAGAGAGCCCAGATATGGACCCTCAACTCTGTGGTCAAATAATCTTCAACAAAGCAGGAAAAAATATGCAATGGAAAGAAGTCTTCAATAAATGGTTCTGGGAAAACTGGGCAGCTATATACAGAAGAATGAAACTCGACCATTCTCTTACACAATACACAAAGATAAACTCAAAATGGATGAAAGACCTCAATGTGAGACAGGAATCCATCAAAATCCTAGAGGAGAACATAGGCAGTAGCCTCTTTGACATCGGCCACAGCAACTTCTTTCAAGATACATCTCCAAAGGCAAGTGAAACAAAAGCAAAAATGAACTTTTGGGACTTCATCAAGATAAAAAGCTTCTGCACAGCAAAGGAAACAGTCAACAAAACAAAGAGGCAATCCACAGAATGGGAGAAGATAATTGCAAATGACACTACAAAGGGCTGATATCCAAGATCTATAAAGAGCTTCTCAAACTCAACACCCAAAAAACAAATAATCAAGTCAAAAAATGGGTAGAAGACATGAACAGACACCTCTCCAAAGAAGACATACAAATGGCTAACAGACACATGAAAAAGTTCATCATCATTAGCCATCAGGGAAATTCAAATCAAAACCATATTGATACCACCTTACGCCAGTTAGAATGGCAAAAATTGACAAGGCAAGAAACAACAAATGTTGGAGAGGTTGTGGAGAAAGGGGAACCCTCTTACACTGTTGGTGGGAATGCAAGTTGGTACAGCCACTTTGGAAAACAGTGTGGAGGTTTCTCAAAAAATTAAAAATAGAACAATCTTATAACCCAGCAATTGCACTCCTGGGTATTTACCCCAAAGACACAGATGTAGTGAAAAGAAGGGCCATATGCACCCAATGTTCATAACAACAATGTCTGCAATAGCCAGACTGTGGTAAGAGTCGAGATGCCCTTCAACAGATGAATGGATAAAGAAGAAGTGGTCCATATACACAATGGAATATTACTCAGCCATCAGAAAGGATGAATACCCAACTTTTACATCAACATGGATGGGACTGGAGGAGATTATGCTAAGTGAAGTAAGTCAAGCAGAGAAAGTCAATTATCATATGGTTTCACTTATCTGTGGAACATAAGGAATAGCACGGAGGACATTAGGAGAAGGAAGGGAAAATGAAGGGATGGAAATCGGAGGGAGAGATGAACCACGAGAGACGATGGACTCTGAGAAACAAACTGAGGGTTTTAGAGGGGAGGTGTGTGGGGGGATGGGTTAGCCCGGTGATGGGTATTAAGGAGGGCACGTACTGTATGGAGCACTGGGTGTTATATGCAAACAATGAATTGTGGGTCACTGCATCGAAAACTAACGATGTACTGTATGCTGACTAACATAACATAATAAAATTAAAGAAAATTAAAGAAAATATGTAAATGGGAAAAAAAAGAATGTGTCAGAGAAAAAATCATCCTGGTTATCTAGGTAGACTGGCTCATAGACCATTTAGAAGTAAAATTCTTGTACCCCAAATCTGGCATAGAAGCATCAGAGAGCTGCTGGCCTTGCAAGGAGTTGTGCTAACCCAGCACCATGGACCACTCTGACATAAACTGGGTTGTGGACAATTGATACTCAGAGGAGTCTACCTTAGCCCTTAGTGCCTGGAACCATGGAACAACTGGTGGGAGGTAGGTAGGGTTTGGAATGAGTCTAGCCATTGGGAAATAAAACTCTTCAAAAAGACTGCGTTTACATTTTCTGAGAGGCCAAGCAAAACAGGGACTGACCAAGATGGCCTTAACATTCCTTCAACTTGACCAAATTTCAAACTTCTTCCTGACTACAGGCTTCCGGCTGTCTTATTCTTTCCTTTCCTTTTCTTTTTTTTCAAGATTTTTATCTTTTTTTTTTCTTTTCAAAGATTTTATTTATTTGAAAGAGAGAGAGTGAGTGAGAGAGAGAGAGCTTGAGCAGGGAGAGAGGGAGAAGCAGACTCCTTGCTGATCAGGGAGCCGGATGCAGGGCTCGATCCCAAGACCCTGGGATCATGACCTGAGCTGAAGGCAGATGCTTAACTGACTAAGCCACTCAGGTGCCCTGAGATTTTATCTTTTTTAAGTAATCTCTACACCCAACATGGGGCTCAAACCCACAACCCTGAGATCAAGAGTCACATGCTCCACCCACTGAGCCAGCCAGGTACCCCTGACTACCTTTTTCTTAGAACATTTACTTTAGAAAATTTGCAATTGTAAATTCTTTCCCTTTCTCCTTGAAATGTAAATTTTCTACTACCAGGAATGTTTTTCTCCAGGACAAGGGAGCCATCCCTTTGAAATGGAATTATCAAGAAGGGCCCCTGTCTCAGTCTTTGTGGAGGGTAGGACCCTAACTTCAAAAAAAGACACTTAGTAAATGCAGATGGCCTAATGTCACTGACTAACTTCCCATCAAGTTCTCCAGTATTTTCCATTAGCTCACCCCAGCATCTAGGAATCCTCTTGCCTTTTCTTTTAGTAGTGTTCACTTTCTCTCTTCTATTGCAACAGTCTCTCTCCCCTTTTGCAATATTCTTGAATTAAGTTTTCCTTGCCTGTTTAACTGGTCTGGCACAATTTTTCTTTTACAGTACTCAAAAATAAACAATTAAGCTGCCATATAAAATTAAAAATTTATATTTATTATACAGTTCAGTTTGTGGCCTGAAATTCATTAGCCTTAAAAATAGAAACACTTCAGCTCTGTAGCTGACTTCTGAAATCCTGGATATACTGCATATTAGAATCAGATTCAAAAATAAACTGTTTCCTTATATGCCTGCTTCCTTTTTGAATGTTTCTTGTTCTTCTTACCATCAGAGATGGTTGTTATTTTTCCCCCAATATAATCATTTATATTCCCTTGTAGCACATAAGTTGTTATAAGGATAGAAAATAGTTTATCTGTAAACTATTCAGTTTACAGATAAACTGAATAGTACAGAACCTAGTCCTTAACAGCCATTCAGCCAATGTAAAGAGAATTGAATTCTTTCTTCTAAGTGCTAACACATTCAACGGCCCATTGGTATAGAAGGAAATGTTCTAATTTAAGGACTTAACTTTTCACAGCTTGAGGAGATAAAAACTTTCTTTTTCAATCATAAATAACAGAAGAACTGAAATGAAAACAGCTTAAACAGAGAAAAATTAATGATATAATAGTTTCTATAATTGTTGCTATAAATAATGACTACAAACATAGTTGTGTGGCTCTCAAGTCTGGGTCCAGCATTTCTTTCTTTGTTTTTTCTTTCTTTTCTTTCTTTCTTTTCTTTTTCTTTCTTCTTTTTTTCTTTTTCTTTTTCTTTCTTTCTTTCTTTCTTTCTTTCTTTCTTTCTTTCTTTCTTCTTTGTTTCTTTTTTTAAGATCTTATTTATTTATTTGACACAGAGAGAGAGACAGCGAGAGAGGGAACACAAGCAGGGGGAGTAGGAGAGGGAGAAGCAGGCTTCCTGCTGAGCAGGGAGCCCGATGCGGGGCTCAATCCCAGGACCCTGGGATCATGACCTGAGCCGAAGGCAGACACTTAATGACTGAGCCACCCAGGTGCCCCGGGTCCAGCATTTCTTAACTGGGTCTTCTACTCAGGGTCTCCCAAGACTGAAATCAGGGGATCAGCTGGACTGGGTTCTTATCTGTAGGCTCTTAGGAAGATTCTGCTTTCAAACTCATTCAGGTTGTTGGCAGAATTCAGGTTCTTAAGGGTTACAGAATGAGGCTCCCCTTTCCTTGATATGGCCCCTTCATCTTTAAGCCAACAATGGCATATTAAATCCTTCTCAGGCTGCAAATATCTGACTTCCTCTTCTACTACCAGCCGGAGAAATAGCTCTGCTTTTGGAGCTCATTTGATTACATTGAATAATCCAGCATAATCTTCCTATTGAAGGTCATCTGATTAGTAACCTTAATTACACCTGCAAAATCCATTCTGCCATGGAAAGTAACATTCACAAGAGTAAAATCGGGGGTAAAAGTCATGGGGACCAAAATTTTGCCTATTGTAGATGGATGTGAAATATACTTTGGAGGTAGAAGTCAAAAGCTTGTTTTGGAAGAGTATTTAACATTTTATCTAATGAGATGTTTATCCCTTACCTAGAAACTTATTAAAGTCCCCCACCATTTCCTTCAGCACTTGAATTCCTTAGTTACAGATATCCTGCTTGTGGGCTTTCAGTGTGCAGAAAAAGAGGAAAGACAACCTATCAGTCAAGGAAAATTTGAATGTGGTGTTAAAAAGCAACAACAGAGCCCAAATGAAGTCACTTTTGCTAAGCCCCTGCAAGACTTAATATCTACCCTAACTACAATTTCAGCCTCTCCCAAGAGTGGATTTTAAACCAATCAGCCTGGAATTTCCTGATCAGCACTAGTGAAGTAATCTGCAAAATAAGACCCCTTGCCCTTGCCCCTAAGGGAATGTGGCCCTGTCTGAAACAATACTTTCTTTTCTTTTGCTAATAACCTCCTTGGCCTGCCCTATTTCTGCTAATAAAAATCCTTCCATTTTGCACAATTCCTAGGAGCTCCTTTCTACTTGCTAGATGGGATGCTGCCCAATTCATGAATCATTGAATAAAGCCAACTAGATCTTTAAATTTACTCAGTTGAATTTTGTTGTTGTTTTTTTTAACAGTGGTAATAAGAATTGTGGTTTATGAGGCAAAGACGTGATGAAATTAAGCAGGAATTTGTGAGTGTGGAAGTCACTTTTCCACAGTTCTCCCTCCATATCGGTGTGCTGGCATGAACAGAAGCAGAAGAAATTAATGCAGAGGAAAGTGATCTGGGGCTTGGGGTCACATATAATATGTAAGGAGGGAAAACCAGAAGGGTATCATATCAAAGAAGGTAAAATGGTAAAGAAGACCCAGGAACTCTTAAGTAAGAAGAAGCCAGATAAAGGTAAAAGCAGCATTAGGACCACACAATGTCATCAAGTAGCTAATCTCTTTGGAAGAAAATTTATTGAGAGGTGTACATTTAAAAAAAAAAACTTTTTCATAAAAGATAATCTCACTACCTAGAATGGACTCTGTATTTTCATAATTATATTCAACTAATTATTGAGATCCCTGTCAAGTACATTGTATACATACACATGTACATACACACATACATATTCTTGGTGGGGAGGGAGGGCTGCTATTTTGGGGAGGAAAGCCCAAGTGAAGACCAAGTGGACAACCTGATAGATTTAAGACAGGAAAATACACTGAAGCAAAAGGCCCCTTGAAGTGTGCTCTATTTTCTCTCATAAGCCTAGAGCCTCTGCAAAAACATCCACAACAACCACAGAAAATGCACATTTTATTCTGCTGCTCCTTCCAGCAGACAGTGATTTGGATTTTTAATGAGAAACAAGCTTGCATTCATGATCCAAATTTTTAAAACCTCTAGGTCACCATGTACTAAACAGATTAATAGATTTTGCTTTCCATTGTCTTGGATCAGCTAAAACAATTATGCCCTCTAGTCTCTAAAATCTGTACTACAAAAGCGATTTTAACAGTGTGTGCTTCAGCTTTATCCTCTTCAACTTTGGTTCTCGAAGTCAGAGGTTGGCAAAAGTGTGGTTCAGATTCACTAAGACTCCTCCAGTTGTAAGCAAAGCAATTAATCTCATTTGGAGCATAAACATGGCTATCGTGAGGTTCATTTGCCCTCCTAGCTCTACCAGAAAAAATAAACTTTAAATTGCTTTTATGCTACTACATGTTTGCAGTCATATTTTTAATTTTTTACATATTATAGAAAAAATACTCCCTAAAAGTTGCTAAGGAGAAAGTTATCCATCATTTTCCCAATAAAGGTGTATGACTAAACACATAATGGCAAATTATGGAAGTTGCCTGCCTGACCTTCATTAGCCATCTGGCATTTAGGATGCTGATCTTTAAAAAGCCACCTTGGCATCTTTTAAAAAATGCTTTGATTTGATCTATTTCTACTTCTTTGAGGCAATCAGGCTGGGAGTTCTGAGAACACATTTTGTTTGTTTATTTGTTCCTTTGATCCCTTTAAGTCCAGTCTGCATGCAAGGGCACACCTCACCTTGAAAAGAACTCATCAGTTCTCAGGAACGGAAGTTCAATGCCTTCATCTTGGGCCACATTTAACAGGATTTCATTTTTTTCCTCTTTGATTCTGAACAGTGCATATATTTGAAAACCCTACCAACATTCTGCCAAGTCTCCTTCATGGAGTTGGAATTCAGATCAGTTGTCAGGTTATCAAAATACCTTCCCACCTAGATAGGATCGCTGTTAATTACTCTGATCAACTGTAATACTTGGTTAAGACAGAAAGAAAATATTGCGAAGAAACCTTAGTTGATTTAATTTTATTTCATGGACAAAGACTAATGACTGGTTTATTTTAGTTAGGGAAACCAGGAAGGAAGAGGAGGCAACATTAAGGATTAAATGCTTCCAGCAATCAGTTTCTGGGTCTTTAAGTCTAAATGACTAATCTCACTTGGTTATTTTAAAGGCTATCTGGAAATAAAATGGGAACAGTTTGAGATTTCTTCCTTGGTATACAGAGGATATACAGAGGATATGATTCATAGCAACAGCTATGTGCGCCTGGGCATTTTGTGTCAAACAAACTTCACATTTGACATCTCCACAAATAAGCAAACGAAAATCGCCTTGAAGCTTTAAAAAGCTCAAACCACCTTGGAGCTTTGAAAGATCTCGTCATTCCAGAAATGGAGGAACAGGGATCCTAGGAGCAAGGGCAGCTTAATGGATCTTCTAAAGCCCTGGATGACTATCTTACCATGACTTAATTATTCTTAAGTTTTCTTTTTTTCTTTTTTTTTTTTACATTGCCTACAATTCTCCTCAATGAGGAATTCATTTAATTTTTTAATGTCAAATCCTCTTGCAAGGGTAACAAACACCTTTGGGATGGTTAAGGTAATCTCTTTCATTCACAAATATATGTATCTAACTAGGTTAGATTGGTTTAATAAATCTTGGGACAAGAAAGGATTTTTTTTTCTTAAGTTTTCAAAATCATATCACATGATAGGAAATTCAATATCAGTCATGTTTAGGAGGCCCTCCTCCCGTCTAGTATTATATAAGAATCCCAAGCAGCTTGTGCAGTTCAAAAAACTCAGAGAGGAGAATCTGGTGCTGCACTCATCATAGTTGCACTGAGCTCCTCCTTAACTCATGCTAATGTGGTTTTCTGCTAGTCATGACCCCTGCCACCTCTGCACCCAAGTTAGCCACTGGCACAATGGTCAATCCCCAGACCCCACCAACCTTCCACTTTTTCTAGTCTCTGGAGGAAGGGCATCCATTCTGAAAGCTAGGTTCTTCTCTCTTGCTCCATCAACAGAGTTCTCCCACTGAATAGTGCATATATTTGAAAACCCTACCAACATTCTTGGTAGGGTTTTCAAATATATATATTTGAATATATATATATTTGAATATATATATATATTCTGTTAAAAAGAGGGTGGGGGTGGGGGCAGACTTTTGAAAACTAAAACTTCTTAATCTTCCCCTGAGCAGAGAAGGCTCCAGGCCTTCAGAATATTTGCCATTTTTGAGAAAGGAAAAGTAAAAGCCTCTTTTTTATAGAGAGACAGCCTGTTCAGGTTGTCTACGGCTAGGTAACAAACCACACCACACTGGCTCAAAACAAAAGCAGTTCTTTATTTGGCATTCAAATATGGGAGTTGACAGGACTCAGGCAGTTTTCGCTTGGGGTCTCTCATGTGGTTGCAGTGGAAAGGTGGCTGAGCCTGGGGTCATCATGAAGGCTTTTTCACTCACAGCACTGATGCCTGGACTAGGAAAACTCCAACAGCTGGGGCTAGAACAGTTTGGATTCCTTGGGTATCTTTCTCTCTTTCTGTGGTCTCTCCATGTGGTGTCAGGTAGAATTACAGCAGAATTCTTAAAAGGTGGCCAAGACCTCCTGGAGTGAGTAGGGCAAATATCAAAAGAGATACCAGCACTAGCTGCAAGGCCTTTTCTAATTTAGCTTTGAAAGTGACTCAGTGTCACTTCCACTGGATTCTGTTGACGGAGACAGTCACAAAGGTTCAAGGGGAGGTTCTACAGATTTCACCAGTCGATGAGAGGAGAGTGAAAGAATCTGTGGATGTGCTTAAAAACCACCACAAGAGCTTATAAAATAAAAATAAAAAGAAGAAATGACTTGGTTCTCCATTAGGTTATCCTCTCGTGTGTCCACCCACAACTACCAGGCTGCTGCAAACTCCTTCAGGCTTGGAAATTCATCACCTTTCCATTCTCCATCCTCTTTGTAGACTTTCTTGCTCTCAGTCCCACTGCCACAAATCCTGATTATCTCTCCGCCTGGCGACTAAACTGAGCTGGGCTGGGTTCTGTTTCTAAACAGTTTTTGCAGTTCTGTGTATGTTAGAACCCATGGGCAAATACTATTTCTACCCCTGGGCAGGCTGCTGGGGAACCAGGATCCAGCGTAGGCAAGAAACAGCTTCAGTTTTCCGGGAAGGGAGACTGGGGAGGTGTCAGAGGCACCAAGATTTGAAGAGGGCTGGGCCAGAAAGAAAGATTTGCATCTGGAAGTGGCAATCTCTATTTCGGCAGTTCACTGGACTCAGAATTGGGTAGAATTTCTCTGAGCTTTGTGTCTTTCCTCTTGAGTGCCATGACCCTCTCCCAGGACACACAGCACACACTGACACCACTGGTCCTGACTGTAGCTCCACGCAGGTTACATGGGCCTCCACTCTTCCTTAGAAAATGGGCAGCCTTGTGGGATTAGCTATCTAAAGGTTTCAGTATCTAAAACTCCTCTTGTGATAGGAATCTGGCCCACGCTGGCTCTCTGGCAGTACCTTTTCTTTAGCAAGATGTATCCTGAGCTCTGAACTGTCCACTTACAAAATAAATGGAAACAAACCTACTGTAAATTGTGTATTACTTGTAAGTGAGGGTCTTACCTCATTAACAGTGATCCAGAATCAACTGGCAGCACAAATTCTTTCTGACACTGTTATTGAACTATTTTTTTAAACAATTCACAAAAAATTTAGCAGATTTGACTCATCTTGGATTTTAAAAACATTATTTTAATAAAACTTCTCCTCCAAGAAGTGCTTATTCATGACACATAATTCAGCAAACTGGTTCTTTCAGCTCCAGTAGGAAAAACACAAGGAAAGCAATTCCATTGCCTCTTTTGTGTATAATGAATCTTTTCACATTTCTTCTAGTTAATTTCTTAAAAAACAAAAAAGACCGACAGCCTGAACCATGCTTCTCATATTTGTCTGTAATGTTGTGTGCTTAATAGTCCAGTCTCACATTTGCAGGAGGCCAGCTTCAGAGATGGCACCACAGGGAATCCACAATAATTTTAAGACATGTTGCAGAGTCACATATGTCCATAAATCTAAATTCACTAGAATGCTTATGGGAAGATAGTCATCGTCAGATTTGAAAATGAATCCTTTATTGCTTTCATTTTGAACTTCACCCTTTACTTGACTCAAATCGTCTTTATCAGATAATGGATGAAGGACCTCATAATGAGTAAACAAGTTCCAAGAGCAACCTCATTTGCAAAACTTCTTAAAATTCTTGTCAGAGCCCATTTTGAACATAGCCAGGGGCAAATTATTTCTGTTCTCTTTAAGAAAAACCTCCTTGACCTAGCTACTATCTATGATATGTTACAGTTAACATGTAATGAGAACAAAAGTCAAAACCATAAACTCACTTAATAAGTGCACATTAAGAAATGTGAAATTCAGGGGTGCCTGGGTGACTCGGTTTAGCGGCCAGCTCTTGATTTAGGCTCAGGTCATGATATCAGGGTCCCTGGAATTGAGCCCCATGTGGGGCTCTGTGCTCAGCAGGGAGTCTGCTTGAGATTCTCTCTCTCTCTCTCTCCCCCTCCTCCTCCCCCATATGCTCTCTCTCTCTTAATAAATCTTAAAAAAAAAAAGAAATTTGAAATCCACACCGATTATCAACCACACCATAAAAATATGGTGTTTCATCCCACACATAGCAAAGATTGGTATGCTCACCTATAAAACTGTCTCTGCTTGATAAAAAATATTTTTTAATTTATATATAAAACAGCCCTGATGTTTGTTAAAAGAGGGAAAAAAATGGAATTCAGCCCAAATAATTGCTCATCAGTTTTTGAAAAGTCAGTGCAGTTACTATTTATTCAATGACCTAGTATTCTAACCATGTAAGTCATAGCCTCCCTTCTTGCATATTCCTAAGAATAAGTATAAAATCTTAAGTACAGGGGCGCCTGGGTGGCTCAGCCGTTAAGCGTCTGCCTTCGGCTCAGGTCCTGATCCCAGAGTCCTGGGATCGAGCCCCCCATCAGGCTCCCTGCTCTGCGGGAAGCCTGCCTCTCCCTCTCCCACTCCCCCTTTTGTGTTCCCTCTCTCGCTGTGTCTCTCTGTCAAATGAATAAATAAAATCTTTAAAAATAAAATAAAATAAAATCTTAAGTACACATTCTTAAAAGTATAAAATAATATTTAGATGAGATTTAAGCATCTTCTCTCCCCACCCCCACCCCAACCCCAGTCAATTCCAAACCTTGGAAGAGTTTTCTACACACACAAGTTAAGGGAACTTGGTCATGTTTCTTAAACCTCTCTGAGCCTCCAGGACTTCATCCGTGGGTGGAAAATACTTTCATGTGGGACAATTAGACAAGATGCAGGAATAAAGGTGGTCAGTTTAATATTCCTTCAAGTGGGAGTAGGTCTCCTTCCTCCAATCTGGATTTTGGTAAATCACTATTTAAAATAAGTTACCAGCACCTTCCTCTTGCTCACCATTGTTCCACCTGACTCCCTGTCAGAGCCTGCCACTCCAACCCTGTATTATCATAGTTGTCTAGCATTTCCATTCTACACAGGGGCCCCTAGGAGATGTTGAAGAAAATCCCATAGCTGATTTTACAGATGCATGGTTCGAGCCTCAGCAGAGGCCCGTCCCCTCAGTCTTCCACATGTCCCAGAATGTGCTTGTCCATTCACCATCAGGGGCTATTTCACCCAATCTCCCCTTGGTCTCCATGATCCCTCACTCCCCATTCTCTCTTTCAGCAGACAATCTTTTGTCCTGTAACATTAGAAAAATAGAGACTCCAAGGCAGTTGCTCAACTTCCCACCCCTTCCCTGTCCCCATCCTCACCTGTTCCTCATTTCTTTAATTTTATGCCATTTCTGGTGTACCTTCAGTCTTTCCCTCGTCATTGACTTCTCCTCAACTTATGTGACTAAGCCTCTCTAAGCTCAAAAGAGCTCCTTTCAATACTGCTTTCTTTTCTAGTCACCTTCAACCCCAAATCTTACTTCTCTTTCATTTTTCCTTTTCAGTATTCCTGGAAGAGTATCCTGGACTTGTAGACTTGTCTCCCTTTCCATCCAGTCTGGGTCCCACAGCTACCGTGCTATTGATGTTGCTATGATTAACAAGGGCATTGATTAATTCAATTACCAGGAATGGTGCTAGGCACTGGGGATACAGTACTAAAAAAGGCAGACAGGATTCTTATTTTCTGGAACATATAGTGGGTGCATCAATTCGGGACCTCTGATAAATGGTTACCAAGATGGGATTAGACATGCAAGAGATCTATTAAGGGAAGTGCCTGCACAAGATAAAGATGTTGGGAGTAGGCAGAGAGAGTTTTTAAAACACTTTGCAGGTCTGACACCTGTGAAAGGAGAGAAGGAAGGAAGGATTAGATGGCAGAAGCCACAGACCACAGTGCAACTCGGAAGAAAATCTCAGCTGTGCTGATTAGACAGCACTGAGCCAAAGTTTCCTATTAGAGGAATCCCATGTTGAACAGAAGTGGACTGGCTCTATGACCCTGCTGTACTCAGTCAGTGATTGGGGGCAGTCTTTGGAAAGTATGGTCTTAGTGCCAGGGTAGAAGACAATTCATCCGTCAACTGTGTCTCTTATAGTAGTTTGGAGATATGGACCACCATATCTCCATGATTGCCATACTTTACACAGATTACTACACAGATTCATTTCCCCATTCATGTTTTCCGTGGTCTTCATGTACCTCTATTCCTGAAGGGAAACTTACAAGAGGGAGTTCTCCCATAGGGATAAACTACAGCCCCCATTGCTACCATTGATCTCAAGCCTTAATGATAATCAACTTCTCCCTCCTCTCTCTCTAAGCTATCTCTTCTGCCAGTCTTGTTGCCTGACCTAGTGCCATAACCCAAAACCTCAATCCTAAGGGATGATTTCTCTTGGAAATCATAGCCTTCTCAGGCCGTGGCTGCTGCAGATGTCCATTCACGGTTACAACTGGGCAAGAAAGTATCAAGACACACCCAAGCAAACCACCTTGGTTGCATACATCTACTTTCCTGTCCTCATTTTGTCAAAGCAGCCCTACCTCTTCCTGCTGGTTGTGTTATCTCTGCCAAGATGGTGACTCCATGTCTTACCTGCCAGTACTTGGACACAAGGTGTCCACAGTGATCTGGCAGCAATCATAGCTTTTAGTTCATGGGGATCCTTATTCTGTTTCTCACAAGAATGTACCCTGTTGGTGACCAGGACCTCTAACCTTGCAGAGTCCAGAGTTGAAGGAATGAGAAACACAGAGATCTCTCCACTAGGCCATTGAGAGTGATGATAAGTGAGGCCATTTCTATTTTTACTTCTTGGTTTCCAGATCCATGTATTCTTCCCAAGGAGGTCATTTAGAGGTCTCTGATGGCATCCCATCCTTTCAGAACACTGCATCTAAGAATGTTATTAAGATGTGTTCTGTGGTTGTTCTATTACAGTCCAGTATGAGGCTGGCTAATTCTGGAAGGTGCAATGGGTGATGCAAACAGTGAATTCTTTGCTGAGCAGTGGTTTCCCTGATTAGATGCTATGTTATGTGGATCTCATCCTATGGATCAAGTATCCTGTAAGCCCCCAGATACTGATGCTGCTTGAGGACCTATGGAAAGAAAAGGCAAATTCACATCCAGAATAAATATCTATCCCTGCAAGGGTGAACCTTTTAAAGTGAAAGGGGTTCAATGTAGTTCATTTACGACCAAGAAGATAGTCAATTTGCTGAAAGGATAGTGCCAGATTGGGGGATCAACACTCCTGGCAGCCAGGAGTGAAGGTGGGATGAGCTCCGGAGGGGGTTATCTATTGCTTCATGGGGAAAAGAGCTCAGCAGAATCTTCCTTCTCAAGGCTTTTAACTCTTCCTCCAGAGAGCTGGGCCACCTCTTCAAGCTCTGAGATTTCAGGGGGCTCTACAGAGTTAAGAGCCACAGAAGCTCTCACTCAGATGTCTCCATTTCATGTTTCAGAGTCCCAGGTTTTCCCAACGTCAGCCCTTACCCTAGTACATAAGACGTGCTTTGACTGTGAGCATTTAATATCAGTAGAGTTCAGCAACTCAATGATCACATTTTGATCTTACTCCTCAGCTGTGACTGCTCTCGCACTGCAGGAGATAAGGGCTTTTTGGCAAACTCCCAGGCTTTCCAATCACCCTTCTGTAAGGCTTCAGTACAATTTATTACTAACCAGCTAACTCCACTGTAGTCTTTGTCCTTTCAGTATTTATCAGATGCTTGCATCGTCTCACTGACAAGGGCATCCTCCTCCACTGGGTGTTTCCCAGGTCCTCACCTTTTCAACATCATCCCAAACAGCCTTTTCATTCTCACTGCCCTTTCCATTCTCATCTCCTGCTATCTGTCTTCTCCCACAAGCACCTTAAGCTCATCATCATTCTCCAAGCATTTTTTGCTGCATCATGCCTACATGCCTTTGCCTATGGTATTGCCTCTGCCTACCATTTTTGCTTTCACCTCTCTGACCCATCATTCAAGTTCAGCTCAAGCATCATCTCCTGAGAGTGTCATAAAGCAGACATGTATTGCTTTAAGGTCAGACAGACCTGGGTTGTAATCCCAGCTCCATCTTCTGACTGCTGCAAGAACCCAGCAGCTTCCTCAAGATGTCTGTTCATCTGTTCACGCTCAAACTGCCGGGATAATGAGTCTCCTGGTGAGCCACAGAGTGCAGCTCTGGGCTATGAGAAGGATGTATATAGTAAGGTGCCTAGATTTGGTGTAGATGGGAGCTGGACTGGGGTTGGACCCTTTTAAAATGCATCCAATGACTCCTAAAGGCTAGACTACCTCTACAGGCTGACACCACACCAGTGAGAAGAGTTGAGGTAGTGATTGCTGGAGTGCTGAAGCAGTTGAGTTACTAGTTAAGATTCTGGAACCAGATGCATCTAGACTCAAATCCTGACTCTGCTACTCAGCTGAATGACTGTGGGCAATTTACTTAAGCTGCCTGAGCCTCAGTCTCCTCCTGGGAAAACTGGAAACAGTAAGCCTACCTCATAGCATGGTAGTAAGGGCTGACTGAGAAAATGCATAGAAAGTGTCTGGTACTTTGCTCAGCACATTGTAAGAGCTGAATGAAATAAAGGAATGACATTGATTATTCTACATTCCTGTCTCAGCTGATGGTCTGTCCCTCTTTAGGACTGAGGAATGGTCGTAGATGGTGAAAGGGATATCTTAGGTGGGTTTCTGGCTTGATGAGCCCATCTGGCCTCCTTTGTATGTAAGCTCTTTGCTCCTCCTTCTTTGCTGATCTTCTCCTGTGTATTTGATGCTCCATTTCTGCCCAAATTGCTGAGGACAGTTCTTTCTCCCCAGCTTGTGCCCAGTGCTTTGAATCTCATTTACTCTGTCACTTATCAACATTTACCTGTTCTGCCCCCCTTTGATTAAGGCCCTGCTGGGGAGCCACCCAATTAATCTGGTGAAGCAATTAAGGCCAACTCATTTGTGGCTGATAAAGCTGCATTCCTCCTAGGGAATCTGCTGTACTTTAATAGGAGTCTCTTTAACTTGATGCAAGGAGTGACTAATGGGCTAATTTCAGAACCCTTGCAAGGTCACCATCACTGGGACAACAACGTACATAAAATCCAACTGGAGGACTGAACAGAAGAGTGAGTGCCAGACACTGGCTGAGAACAGGGCTCACCTGTCCCTGGAAGTTGGTTAATGTTGCCAAAGGCCCAGAGCTGCTACAAGGAGCACACCAAGCTAAACTGGACAGTGGAGAGTGCCCAGAGAGGTACATTTCTGAACCTCTGATTCAGAGCCTCAGCCTCTCTTGCCAGGACTGGTACAGAGGCCTTTTCCCAGGTCTCCCTGACTCCTTGAATATGTCTCTTTCTAGTCTTTCTTCCATACAACCAACAGGGGACCTTTAGGCGATACCATTCTGAGAATGTCATCTCCTTGCTTAAAATCTTTCGCTGGGTCCCATTACCTACAAAGTAAGGTCTGAACCCCTCAGCCTGACACAAGCCCCTCCTGCCTGGTCTTTACTCCCTTCTTCAGGCTTATCTCCTGCTACTGCCATCACACACACACTCATATTCCAGACCAAATGGGAAGAGCTGCCATTCCCTAAAGTCCCCTGGACCTAGCATTTGCAGTTCCCAACACCCAGACTGTCTTCCTCCCCCCTCACTCCCACACCACCTCATCTCCTCCTTCTCCTCATCTCAGAGATTGCCCCATGGGTGCTTGTGTAGTTTTTCAAGACTCATCTTCCTCATCCTGAGGAAGTCTTCACTATTGCCCACCCTCATTTCACCCTGGCAAAGTGAGACATTTTCTCTTTTGTCCTACCAAGCATACCTCTGTTATAATATTTTCACCTTTTTTTGCAGGGGGGAGGGGCAGACAGAGAGAAAGAGAACAAATCTAAACAGGCTCCATGCCCAGCGTGGAGCCCTACATGGGGCACAGAATACAGTCACATTGGGCTGCTGCCCCTACCTTTACCCACCTCAGTGTACATCTGAGTTGAGTTACAGGACCTTTGAAGACATGTCCCCAGAATCGTAGGAGGAACCAAGAAACTGAGGGGAAAGCCAATATTTGCTGAGTACCTTTCATGTGTCTAGCCTTGTGCTTGATATTTTATGTGCTGTTCCCAAGGCTCTCTCTTCCATCTTGTGTGTCTGACTTGATGACTGCCTATAGCTAGAGAATACTAGCGGTTGTTCAATAAACATTTTAATTTAAATAAATTGAACAGAATCTTTTTACATTGATTCAGAGTTTGAGGACCATTTCCTTCTGCTGTACTTTCCCGGTAATTTAGTTACAGATTTTCCTTAAATAAGTACTATTATGCAGACAGATTTTTAAGCTGTTACTGCTGAGCGCTTGAAAGAGACTAGTCCTTCATACTGGAATGAATGTGTTTGGCCCCCAGTTTTTGCCAGCTTTGTGAGTAAAGAATTCAAAGATATAAATTTCTATTGTAAATCGAAATTTTCTCTACCAACAACAAATAGAGGAAATGAAAGACAGAGAGAGATTGATTCCCATATGTGTATAGATACATGGAGAGATAAATGTCTCCTCCACTTGACGGCTATTCAGAGCACCCTCCAGCCTCGTATCTTAGAATGGTTTATTTGTTAAATACTAGGAGAATCAAGTAACTGTAAGGGATTCAAATTGCTATGGAATGTCAATCTTTGCAATGTATTGTTTGCTCAAAAAAACTGACAAGGAAATCTTTTAGGATCTAGAACCAAAAGGCCTTTTAGATATAAAATGAAAAACACTACAGTGAGCTCTTGGTTACTGAATAGTTTTAAAACAAAGGGAAATGACAATAAGACATTATTTCCTTGGCTTTGTGCAAATTCAGTCTGACAGTATCTGGGCAGGACTCTTTCAATCATTCACTACCAGGTATAAATTGTAATATATGCTGTTATTTATTGCTTATACATTTCTCTTAAGAAATGTATACCCCAAAGGGTAGATATATAATGGTACTGTGCTGATGTTTAATTTGTATGTGTTCATTTATGATTAAGCAATTATAGAATGCTTAGTATGTGCCAGATAGTGCTTTAGGCACTGGGTATATAGCAAAGAACAAGACAATGTCTGCTGTCATGGAGTTTACATTCTGAGGGATGGAACTGGGGGCAGATGGAGAAAACATGGCTGTTAAAGAAACTAATGAACAAGAAAACTGTTGGAAGAATTTTAACCTGAGTAGTCCCAGAATTGGAAGAACATTTAAAAATGAGGGTGGAGAACAGATTCCAGTGAGCCAAGAGTGGAAAGAAGATTTCCAGTTAGAAGGATTCTGAGTTGGAAAAAACATGATGGTAGCATAGACTATGGCAAACTAGTGAAGACGGAATCAGTGGAAAGATCCTACATATGATTCACATTTGCTTCTGTTTATTAATCGGTCATGAAACTTTTCTAAGCAAAATTTTAGGCATGGGAACAAATTCCCATGAGAAAGTATTCCAACCCTGCCAAAGAGGTGGCAAAAGAACTAAAGTATCTTTGTGTTTTTAACATTTAAATACTAAATGTAAGCCAAGCACTGTGACTTATGCTTCATCTCATTTATTCCTCATTACAACCCTATAGATTGAGGTTATAATTAGTCCTATTTTATGAGGTTTGGAGGTCCGAGGTCATACAGTTACTAAGATGTACGGTCAGAACTTGTAATCCATGTCTGGTTCTACCAAAACCAGTGAATTTATACCTTAACTACAAATTTAAACTGCTTTTCAAAAATGAAATATATAAGTGATTTGCTATAAATATCTAGAGCATTTTCTTCCCTTCTGTCATAATTTTACCAAGGACTCTAGATTTTACCGTTGAATAAATATCAGGGTCAGGAGCACATAACTTGAGTATATAGCCCTAAGTGTGGAATGGGATATAACAAAGAGGACCATGGGGCGCCTGGGTGGCTCAGTCGTTAAGCATCTGCCTTTGGCTCAGGTCACGATCCCAGGGTCCTGGGATCGAGCCCCACATCGGGCTCCCTGCTTCTCCCTCTCCCACTCCCCCTGCTTGTGTTCCCTCTCTCGCTGTGTCTCTCTCTGTCAAATAAATAAATAAAATCTTTAAAACAAAACAAAACAAAACAAAACAAAAAAAACAAAGAGGACCAAAAGACTGCCAGATGGAGCGTACATTTCTCATAGTACCTCACCAAGCACTTACAGCAGTCTTCTTGAGACTCGCTGAACAACTTACTTTGTGCTCTGATTGTAAAATCCTATTGATTCTATTTCAGTGCCTCAACCTCGTAGCCCTTTTTCTACAGCCTCTTTCAATACCCTTGTTCAGTCCCTTATCACCTGGTACCTCATCACAATACTTTTGGTGGTGCTTTATGGTTTATAAATCATCTTTTCACATTATTACTTCAACTCTCATAACAATGTGAGACAGATAGCAATACATTTTGTTGATTTGTTGATAAATAAATCTTTTTTCACATTTTAACATATTTGCAAGTGAAATAAGTTTCACACTCTGGGGTCACTTACAATTGCTATTGGCCAGACAGCAGTTGTAGTGCATTTGTCATTGACTATGTTAGCTCAGTCTGACATATTTTTCCTGGTGGTGTGAATGGAATTCACGGTTCTCAACTGCTAGCTCCTAACAGACTGTTTAAGGAAGGATTATGAGTCCTGATTATTATCTAAAAACCTCTATTTAACACCCTGAGATGTTTTCCAGAAACAAAATTTTCAGAATGAATGGGGCCTGGAAAAGATTGCAGTGACTCTAGTGGAGCACTCTTTAGAAAATGAGGCATCACCAATGCTTTTAACGGCACACGGAAGATAATGTATAGATAAAACATGGGTGCGGACTACTCTGAATCAAAGAGTGATCCAGAAGAGTTGCTCTATGAATGTGAAGAAGTTTTAGGAACACCTCAACCCACAGATTCCTAAACTTCCAGTTCACTGCATTTCTAGGGCCTCAGTACTTTTTCATAGCACGAAGCCAAGAGAAACATCTAACAGGCTCCATTTATGAAATACTTAGGTCCAACAATTTAGTAGCCATGTGAAAATCTGAAAAAATAATATTTTTGTTTCATTCTTAAATAACTAGAATTACTTTCTAATGTGGTAGGTATGCTTTTGGGCACTGCACAACTCTTAATCCTGTTCCACATTATTTTTGCATTATTTGCTTGTTTTATGACTATAATTGACATACATATTATTTTCAAGTGTACAACATAATGATTTGATATTTATTTATATTACAAAATGATCATGACAATAAGTCTAGTTAACATCCATCACCATAGTTGTAATTTTTTTTTGTGATGAAGAGTAGATCTTAAAAGAGTAGAAGAGTAGATCTTTTTTTTTGTGATGAAGAGTAGATCTTAAAAGATCTACTCTTAACAAACTTTCAAATATCCAATATAGCATTAACTATACTTACGAAGCTGTACTTACATCCCCATGACTTATTTATTACTGGAAGTTTAGTATTTCCTTTTTTTCTCACAGCAATTGCCAATACTCCAGCTTCACAAAATACAGTGTCATCAAAAGGAATGTAGAATGTAGCCTGATCTAATGTTAAAATTATGAATAACCTCAAGCTCATTGTTGGCACCATGAATAACAGATGTCCAAGGATCACTGTATTTCCCTTGAAAATATAAAATATCCCATGATACAGCTGTGAGTTCCTTGAGGTGGCTTGGTACATATTTTGGGAACCATGGCCTTAACCAATCCATTTGGCTCATAGTTTACTTTTATAAATGCTCAAGAGTAATATATGATAAAAATGAGAACAATATCTAAATAAGTATACAAGAGCAATTCAATATGCATAAAATAAAATTCCAAAATGATAAATCATTTTGTTATAATTTTATTGATAGGAATTTTTCTTTCTTTGGGGTATGTAAGTGCTTCTTATAACTGACGGCATCTTAGATTCTATTTTATTTTTTTTTAAAGATTTTATTTATTTATTTGAGAAAGAGAGACTGAGAGACAGAGAGCACGAGAGGGAAGAGGGTCAGAGGGAGAAGTAGACTCCCCGCTGAGCAGGGAGCCCGATGTGGGACTCGATCCCAGGACTCCAGGATCATGACCTGAGCCGAAGGCAGTCACTTAACCAACTGAGCCACCCAGGCACCTTCTTAGATTCTATTTTATAGATGAAGGTAATCAGTCATTAGATTCTGAATCCATCTCCTTGTCTCTGAGCACTTATGCTGTACTTTGTTGCCAGACCAGTTGCCCCAACTCATCATTTTCATTATGTCACTTCCCCTTATCAAAATATCCCATAATTTGCCTTTGCCTGTACTATAAAACCTAGGTTTCTTAATGTGACTAAGTAATGTTCTCTGCAGTGTATCTTAATGTAACTACTTTTGTAGCCTTAGCTTTTACCTTTCAGGGCCGGGAGACTCTCAGCCTGCATCTTCTATTAACTGGTAAAGCACTGCGCCACTCTATGCCTCAGTTTCCCCATCTATAAAATGAGAGTTTGGATTAGATTAGTGGTTCCTAGACTTTTTGGAAAAAAAAAACTGGAGACTAACATAGGGTTGCCAGAGTTTTAGTCTATGATTGATTCTGATATTCATATAGTCTATCTTCATAGTATTGTGTTACAAATAAGGTGAATTATAACAACATAAATAACAAGAAAAAAAGAATAAAGTTAACTATATAAAAAATTCAGTTTGTTATCTTTATTGTTTCCATTAATTATGGACTTCATAGACTGTTGAGCACCGGTTCTTAGACCAGCATTTGAGACCAATGGATGACTCTTACTATTCAAATTGGAGCCTTTTTTTTCCCAAAGATTTTATTTATTTATTTGACAGAAAGAGACATAGCGAGAGAGGGAACACAAGAGGGGGAGTGGGAGAGGGAGAAGCAGGCTTCCCGTGGAGCAGGGAGCCCAGTGCAGGGCTCGATCCCACGACCCTGGGATCATGACCTGAGCCGAAGGCAGACGCCTAACGACTGAGCCGCCCAGGTGCCCCCCCCAAATTGAAGCCTTTGACCAGGGGCATCATATCACCTGGAAGCTTGCTGGGAACTCTGAATTCGGAGTCTGCATTTTAAAATGACCCCCATGTGATTCGTATACACATTAAAGTGTGAGAAGCCTCAGACCAGATGCTAGCCAGCAGGAACATTCTGTCATCTATGGTTCTCCTGCATGGGCTCGGCACAGCTGCCGAACCTGACTTGCCTGTGACTTGCATCAAACTAATCCTGTACTTCCCTTCCACGTCCCGGGGCCATGCCCTCTTACCTGCTCTTCGATGGCTGGCTCAGGTCTCATCTTTGCTCCTCTACCCTTCAGCTCTGTGTGACGTTAGGCAAGTTGATTTTCCAATCCAAGTCACAGTTTCCTCAGCCATGAAATGGGGATAATATCTCTTTCATAAGGCTGGTGAAAGCTTAAATGAGCTAATATTTGAAAAGTCTGTACCACGGTGCTACAGACCATCACAGGCTCTCGATAGGGAGTAGCTGCTCCTGTTGCTCTGTTCTTACCACAACAGTAATACTAGTCTACCAAACACACAAAATTCCCTGCCCGATGGGGCTTACTGCCTCATGGGTGCTGCTAAACAAATGTTTGTCGGATACTGTAGTCACATCTTGATTTGCCAGGCAGTCGCTCAGCAGCTCAGTGGGTCCCAAAGATTGCCAGAAAGCTAGCTGTGAGATTTTTGTATGCTTATGATATTTTCCATATAATGTGTTATACCATGGCTATTTATGTATTTTATTACTTTTCAAATTCTTAAGCACCTTGCTTCTACGTATAGTCCCTTGGCACTTGAAGCATAGTAGGGATGCTTAGTGGATGAGAGAATTTTAGGAAGCCTCTCAGCTCTCTATTCTTCTAGTGGGAGGCTGCTGGGGTCAGGGCTGCTCAAACAGCTATCTTAGAAAAAGGTGTTCCTAGTTCCAATCAGACGCTATTCTCTGAATTATGCTGCGGGTCCCAGCTGTTTAATGAGGACATCTGTATTTCTAGCTTCGCTATCTTTATTTTTTTTAAAGATTTTATTTATTTATTTGAGAGAGAGAGCACAAGAGGGGGGAGGGTCAGAGGGAGAAGCAGACTCCCTGCTAAGCAGGGAGCCCAATGTGGGACTCGATCCTGGGACTCCAGGATCATGACCTGAGCCGAAGGCAGTCGTTTAACCAACTGAGCCACCCAGGTGCCCTAGCCTCGCTATCTTTATTTATTTATTTATTTATTTATAAGATTTTATTTATTTATTTGAGAGAGAGAATGAGAGATAGAGAGCATGAGAGGGAAGAGGGTCAGAGGGAGAAGCAGACTCCCTGCCGAGCAGGGAGCCCGATGTGGGACTCGATCCCGGGACTCCAGGATCATGACCTGAGCTGAAGGCAGTCGCTTAACCAACTGAGCCACCCAGGGGTCCCAACCTCGCTATCTTTAAATTGCCTTGTCATTGATGCTGATGGCTTCAGGGAAAAACTTCTACAAAAAAAAAAAAAAATGCCAGCCACAGGCTGGTCCCAAGTGCATAAGTTTTTGACCATCACGTATCATTACAACATACATTATTCTCTCAGGATTTCCAATGTGGCCTTTCTTGTAGTGTCAGACGACTATCATTAGAAAAGATCTCGGAAACTTTTGGTTTAAATATAAACACTATCTCTAAAGCAATTTCAGGGAAATAAAGAACTGCCTTATGGCTCCTTTTTGGCTTTGCCCATGATCTAATTGATACCCATTCTTTTTCAATTAAATCACCAGATTTGTTTTAGCATATCTAAGGTTAATACAATTTGTTATCTTTCTACCACCCCCTTTGGTAAGGTCTAGGCTGGTGCTTCTGTGACTCAGTTTCCCGAAACCAGTTCAACAGGAGCAGAGAGGGCTTAGAAACCACAGTTCACTGGAACAGCCTAAAATCACCTCTCCAGCTGCAGTTGCCTTCCTCACTTCAGTTTCATCACCAATTTGCTGATATACTTCTCTCTCTCTAATAAGCCCCAATAAAGCTGCATCCCTTATTGAAAACACCCATGTTCTCTACATCTTGAAATCCACCATCTAAATCCGAGACACTTGGGGAGATCATTAATTCAGACATTTGACTGAACAGAGCCCTTTATCCTATTTTCCCCCAGACAGCAAGCTATGCTAAGTGCAGGGTATGAAAACTCAATAACTCATGGCAAATGCATTCATTTTACTTTTAAATTTCAATCACCAGGGTGAAGGGTCAAAAAAGGCCATGACACAAATTCTTGCAGAAGAAAATCCCCCTGTTGCCCTGCAGCCAGTCATCTTCCGGCTGAATAAATCATTACATTCTGTGGAACGTCAGCTCCAGCTGTAATCAGAGTGCTGACGAAAAGGGCTTTTCTTTAGGGCTTCTATTTATTTTGGTCAGCTTGACAGATGAACAGCCTTTTCAAAACAGCAAGATTCATGAAGGAGTCATTCCTACGCATACACTTGGTGCTGGCCTGGTCCCACTGTGGGAATGAGGAACTGCTCTGCATCTGCAGCACCCGCACACCTCCTGGTCCCCTCCAACGTCACCTGTGGTGGCTGTCCACATCCTCCTGCTTTACTCCTTATGTCAAGATACCACAACATTTAAAAGACAAGGAGGATGTAGACTTTGACTCTAATCTGTAGCAAATGGACAAAGGAGAAAGTCCTGCCTTTTGCCTCTCTCCCAAATGACACCATTTCCCTTTCATCACCTGTTTCCCCAGCCCACCTGTACACCTGAGCTCATCACCCTCCCCCCAGTGCTCTGAGACTCCCACACCTGCACCCAGCCCCTTTTCTATTATGTGCCAGGCTCCTTCCTACAGTACGTCTAATGACAATATACCCCCACCCCCACCATACCCCTATGTTCTTGGTTAGCACTAATGCTAAAATAGTATTCTGATTTATTCATGAAGGTTGAGGGAAAGAATAGCAGCTCACGGGTTTGGAAGGCCCTCCCACCTTCCTCTGCTTCTGCACACCCCGAACCTGATGAGGGTCTTCACCATGACAACAGCCTCACTGTGCTCCCGGTGAGGGTGAAAGGGGAGGCATCTCATGTTTCCCTCTGTTCAGGCACAATGACCCTATGGGAATGAAGACTATCCATAAGACTCTCAAACTGTTTCCGTATGATTCTGGAGTGGGTGGAGGGAGGTTGGGAGGAGGGAGTGAAGTGAAAAATTCAAGAACAGAAAGATTGAATACTTCTCCGGCTTTGAACTCCTCCCTTGCCAATTATTTTTCACTAGGACACACAACCAAGCAAGTTAAACACAACACTAGTGCTTCTGTACCACATGTATTTCACTTAATCTTCGGGACAGCCCTAGGAAGCAGGTATGGTTACTAACTCTCTTTTTTCACATGAGGAAGCAGGTTTCAAAAGGCTAATAACTCAGCCACAGTCACCCAGCAACTCCGATCCACAGCAACGATCTTAGTCCCATTTTAGATGGCTTCCTTCACAGGAGCCGCTGCAATGAATGCGACAAATGTGGGGAAACTGATAATCCACAGAGGAGCTATTTTGACAACTAAGCAGAGACTGGGGAATGGAAAAATTTTGCAGACTGGCTAACCAACTTGGAGGATTAGAATATACATGAGGAATGAAAAGGAAGAAAATGGAAGAAATGAGAACTTTTGATTGTTAGAGGAGAGATTATGAAAAGAATCAGCTATTCACACAATCTGCCCTATACTCCTTCCTTGTCTCTGTTACGTATCCATGGTGACCAGCTGGGCAAAACCCCAGGCCACTGATTGTCTTCATTACTTGTAGGGCCCCTACGTACAACTTCTGGCCACGAACGTAAAACAGTTGGACTGGTCACTCCCTGCTTCAGGACGCTCTTGCCTATCTGCCTCCTGGGATTACCTGGGTGTTTCCCACTGTTTGGGTCTGGCTCTGCTCCTGGATTTTACTCAGACTTCACTTTCCAGATGCCTGATAAAATCTCTACTGGGAGCACCGCTTATCCTTAAACTCAGCACTGACAAGCTAAACTAGCTTCCTTCCCAAATAACTTCTCCTGGCAACCCTGTTTCTCCAGTTGACCAGATTTGAAAACAACAATTATCTCTGATGCCTCATTCTCTTCCACAGAATTTAGCCAATGACCGATTGATATGACTTACAAAATGTCTCTCTAATCCATTGTCTTTCAAATATCAGGGCCAACATTTCTAGTTCATACCCTCATTTTCTTCTTCAAACATTATCACTGGCTCCTCTCATCTCTCGTCTGACTTTCAGTCACTCCCACCTCTGGTTCAGGGAGAGGCAGAAATGACTTAAATCAGAACAGTGAGTCTCTATTCTGAGGCTTTTGCCTAAACATTTGAAAGAGAAGCTCATTTTCTGTGGAAACTGTTAGACATAACAATGATAAAAGATTGGAGCTGCCAGGAGTTAACAAGTATAACATGATAACGAAGCCAACAGAGAGAGGAGAGGTGAAATTTGGAGAGCAAGGTGGGAGTCCCTGGATCCAGCTTTCCTGGAGCCAGAGCACCCGGTCTTTCCAGTGAAGTGGGCCAGTGCGTGTCTTTCTGAGCTTTGTCCAGTTTTACTTGTGCAGCAGTGACCTTCAATTGGAAGAATTTTGACCAATACAGCTTCCATTTGTCTTTCTGAACGTCTCCTCCTACCCTTCTACAATTATGTTAAACTATTTGCTCTTGTCTTAAAGTACAATGATTTTACACATTTGTGCTTTCGCTCCTGCTGTTCTCTGGAACACAGTCTGCAGCCATCTCCACCAGCCCGATCTTTTAAAGTCTCTTTCAGATGTTAACTCCCATCTGATGTCTTTTTTGCCCTCAGCCACAGAGTGGTGTCCCCATTTGAATCCCCCCACTAACCACAGAGCCTTCTGTGCCATTAAAGATTTAACATCCTTCAACAGGGACCTACCTTAGATGCCCAGTAAGTTCTTATGAATTAAGTCAAACTAAAAAGGAGGGGGCTTCCCACATAGAAATGAACTGACTGACTTTAAGTCCTGAGGAAAATAACAGGAAACAGCTTATCCTTCCTACATTATACCTGGCTTTTGTTTCTAACAGCAGATACACAGACATTTTCACTGCTACTTCCTTAACCACACATGCCACCGTAAACTGTAATTTTGCATCATAAAAACACTTTAGTTTGAACCTGTGGGAAGCAGCACTTCAGGGTACAGGACGGCATTTTATTCACTTTAATATTGGCTGCTTCCTTTTACATAGAGACTTTGTTGTTCTTCTGTTGGTGTCATTATCGTGTTGGTGTTTGTTTTTTTCCCCTCAAATTCGACTAATAATATCAATGTTCCTGAGGCTTTTGTATTGCTTTCTTCGTTGGAGTACTGCAATTCTTTGAGCCTTGTTGGTTTTACTATGGCACTATTTGAAAGGAATGTTCCCTTGAATTTGGTGTTTATATAACACCTGCCAATTGATCTTCTAAATGATTTTCAGCTCCTCTATGGAAGAGGAAAGTAACTACATTGTAGTCTGACTGAAGAGGGGCTCTTTCTATAAATACTAGCCTGAGTGGTTAGAACATGAAAAATCCAATACAATGCCTTAAGTCTCTTTTCTATGTGATGCTACAGACCCACTTTTTGCCCCTTAAGTTAAAATAGTTACTTTGATGTCACATAAACACAACCTATGGAATCAGACTTTGAATTGAAAAGAAATCCTAGGGGGCGCCTGGGTGGCTCAGTTGGTTAAGCGACTGCCTTCGGCTCAGGTCATGATCCTGGAGTCCCGGGATCGAGTCCCACATCGGGCTCCCTGCTCAGCGGGGAGTCTTCATCTCCCTCTGACCCTCCTCCCTCTCGTGCGCTCTATCTCTCATTCTCTCTCTCTCAAATAAATAAATAATATCTTAAAAAAAAAAAAAAGGAAAAGAAATCCTAGGACTGAAATCCAGACTTTCTTCCCCACCCCATCCCACCCCCGCCCCTCGCCACTGCCATAGGCTACATCTCTTTGAAGAACTGCTTTACAGTTAAGCACAAAAAAAGAATCAGAGAATGTATGTTTGTCTTGGTAAGCAGCTTAGAAAAGAAACTCTAGATGGTCTATGCTCTTGTACATATTCAGCTCATAATATCACTGGGAAATGTTTTTCTTACTGACACTGAAGCATAGGGAACTTGTAAGTTTAAGGTTTATGTGTATGTGATGTGAATTTCTGAACTAAAATGATTACTGTTTCTACCTGATTTTATAAGCAATAAATATTCACTTTTAAAAAAGCAAGACCCACAATGAAATACTATTTTATAACTACTTTATGGGCAAAATTTAAGAAATTTGGCATTCTGTGTATTGAAGAAGATGTAGAGCAACAGCATATTTCATATGTTGCAAGTAGGAGTGTAAATTGGTTCAACTACTTTGGAAAATAATTTGGCATTATCTTGTATAGTTGAGCATTCACATACCCTATGGCATGAAACTGTACTTAGTATATAACCAAAGGAACATGCACCAGGAGTTTTATACAAGAATGTTTATATCAACCTTGTAACAGCAATAAGCAAACAAAAACTGGAAACAACCAAAATGCCCAGAAACAGGGAAATGTACAAATTAATTATTGAATATTATGCAACAGTGAAAATGAATGAATTGTAACTATAGGCAGAGCATACATGAATCTTGGTAATATACTGTTAAATGAGAAAAGCAAATTTTAGATTACATATAACATGATACCCTTTTAGCAAAGTTCAAAAACAAATAAATATTTTGATTAAGCATACATTCATATAGTGAATAAGAAAGCAAGATAATGGTAAACCCCGATTTTAGGAAAATGGTTATTTCTGGCAGGAAGGCAAGAGCATGCTAAGGGGAGGAAGACATGGGAGAATCAAATCATTGTTAATGTTTTAATTCTTGGATTGTGTAGTAGTTTGTGGGTATTATCAAGAAATAAAAGAAAATGAAAGAGAGCTATGAATGGACCAATGATGGTAGTATGCCATTAACCAAGATTTAAGGTGAATCCAATTCTTTGCTTTGACGTCCAGAATTAAAAAACAAAGGACAACAAATAAATACAAAGATAAAAAGGAAAAACACATCACCTGAAACTTTTCGTTTTTAGGTAGTGGAAAACTCAACTACAGTGGCTTAAGCAAGATTCCTTATCCTTTCCTGCACTGACATTCTTAGTGTATACGATTTTCATTTTCATGAAAGGCTAAAAGCCAAAGAAGCATGCTGACCAAGGCTGTCCTCTTTAAAAGGATTCCCCAAAGCCCCATCTAGCTTCTATTGGCCCATTCATTTACTTTTTATCTCTGCTTTTACTGCTCCTGCTGCTTCCAACTACCTTCTCTCTACTTTCCCTCTCTTTTCTACATCGCTTCTATTTATTGCCCCTCATTGCTCCTGAGTATTCATGACTTCAGTGTCTTACCTTCCCTCTTTGTGCATTTTACTTTGTTCCCGAAATGAATGGTTCATTCTAATGCTGTAAGTTCAGAACTCCTTGAGAGAGACCTATTTAGCCAAAGCTCACATATTGGCCCCCTAAAATGTCCCCAACCAGTGGGTTTATTGATTGGCTACCCTGGTTCATTCCCCTGAGGCTATATACAACAGTGAGGCCCCTTTAGGGATGATCTCTTCTGAAAAAGATTGTGGGCATGGCAGATAGTCTAAAGCTTGACCCATCAAAAACAAACCAGTTGATAGTGTATGGCTGACGTATATGGTCAGCAGTATAGCCCTAGAAGAGCATATAAATGGTAAAGAAGAGGGAGGATTTCTACATCCTTATGGTAATGGGAAATGTTATCAACTCATTTTAGAGAAATGTATAAAGGATTCTTGAGGGAGATTTTTTTTTTTTGAAAGAGGAAAAGAAAGGATGAGTCTCACATATTATTATGGGTTTATCCCTCTTCAGATATCTGCTGTCATTTCTATGGAGAGGAGAAATAAATACAGGTTTTCAGTCAACTTCTTGAACCAGAACCTGGCTTCTGCATTTTGATGAGCTTAGTTCATTTCAACATCAGTTGCATCCTTGAAAGCAATGTATTTTCACAAAATAATCCTTCTTATTGCTCTGGTAACATACTGAACAAGAAACTGTACGAGAGGTGAATTTTGGGAAAGGCAAAGTCTGAACACTACTGTAGACAACTGAGTCAATGGGCTAATTTGTGGCTTCACTATATGGGGAAGAACTCATCCCTTGGTAACTGTGCTGTGACTGACCATCAATGGGTTTTTCCAAATATACCTTGCACCTGGGAAAGAAATGAAGACTAATTTCTAGATGGCTGAATCATATTTTCAGGATGGGCTGAAGTGGGTGAGAAAAATCTAGAAACTCAGCTCAGGTGGGCCAGCAAGTAGCATTTGTTGTCTTGTTAATTATCTTAGTGTTACCTTTTTTCTTTTTTAAGTAGCAGCTGGTATTGATGGCACCATAACACAACCACAGAACAAGCAGCAGCAAAATCCTCAAAACAAAAAACTGGTAATAAATTCAAAGGCTTCTTCCCCTCATCTCTTACTGACATTCTTCTTTTCCTCAGTGGTATAATAGGCTGTACTAAATCATTTACACTGGCTCAGCTGGTTCCTGCTCTAAAAGATGGGATACATTTGTAGGGCAGTTACAAGAGGGTAAATATTTAGCCTTTGGCTGTGGGATGGGAATTTAATCTGAGTGAGAATAGTGACCCGTTTGAGATTTAAATACAAGATCTTGCCTCTAATCCAAGGACCCTATATGGGGAAAAATCAATAGGCCACCAGAAAGTACTTATCTACTTAAATATTTATTTACTATTTTCTGTAGTATGTTCAGTATTATGGCATGTGTTAAGGATGGAGGAGTGGAATGGGATCAGCAATCAAAAAGTGGATACACCATTTATTAACTGGCAATCTAATTAGGTAGATAAGATAGATAATGAAGCAAATTGTAAGGTAGAACACCAAAGATTCTCAGTCTTAACTATACATTGGAATCACTTGGGGAGTGTTGATATTGATTATACAATGTACTTAGTATAAAGTAAAGTATTTGTCCGGTGAGTACTGCAAGTCCTAGTGCTTGTTTTCAACATTAGCAGCATATTTAGAGTCACCTGGAGGACTTTTAAAAGTCCTTGCACCCAGCTCAATAACATGAGAATCTCTGAGGATGGGACCCAGCCACTAGTATCTCTTAAAGTTCTCAAAGGTTGAGAACCATATCCTTAGAGAAATTCATAGTAAGGGGAAAAAAACAATGTCTGGTGCAGAAGAGCCCACAAAGAAGGGCATTGATGTTTTTGGCACAGAAGAAGAGGATAGACTTTCATGTGGCAATAAGCATGGGCAAAGGCACAGAGCTGGGGCAGAGGCTGGTGGGAGCCCAGAACACAAGCTACACAACCATAGGATGCTCTTGTTTGAGAAGAGTGAAAATACATTTGGAAACACAAAGTGAACTGAAAGAGGGATTTAAAAGTCACACTGTACACCTATTAGAATGAAGAAAACCCCAAACACTGGCAACACCAAATGCTAGTGAGGATGTGGAACAAGAGGAACTCTCATTCACTGCTGGTGGGAATGCAAATTGGAACAGCCACTTTGGAAATGAGTTGGGTGGTTTCTTACAAAAAACCAACCAACCAACCAACCAACCAACCATATTTTTATCATACATTTCAGCAATTGCACTCCTTGGGATGTACCCAAATGAGATGAAAACTCATTTCCACACAAAAGCCTACACACAGATGTTTACAACAGCTTTATTCATAATTGTGGAAACTTGGAAGTAACCAAGATGTCCCTTAGTAGAGGAATGGATAAATAAACTGTGATACATCCAGACAATGGAATATATTATTCAGTGCTAAAAAGTGCAAAAAGACATGGAGGAAATTTGAATGCACATTACTAAGTGAAAAAAGCCAATTTGGAAAGGCTGCATTATATATGGTTCCAACTATATGATATTCTGGAAAAGGCAAAACTATGTTGAAGGTAAAAGGATCAGTGGTAGCCTGGAATTAGGGAAGAGGCAGGGGAAAAATAGGCAGAGAACAGAGGATTTTTAGGGCAGTGAAACTATTCTATAGGCTACTACAGTGGTGGATACATGTCATTGCACATTTGTCAAAATCCAAAGAATGTGCAACATCAAGAGTGCACTCTAATATAAACTATGGACTTTGGGTGATAATGTGTCACTGTGGGCTCATCAAGTTTAACAAATCACCACTTTGGTGCAGATTGTTGATAGTAGAGGAGGCTGTGCATGTGTGAGATCAAGGAATGTACGGGATCTCTTTATAATTTCAGAATTTTGCTGTGATCCTAAAACTACTCTAAAAAACAGTCTATTTTTGGGGACACCTGGGTGGCTCAGTTGGTTAAGAGTCTGCCCTCAGCTCAGGTCATGATCCCGGGCTCCTGGGATCGAGTTCCGCATGGGGCTCCTTGCTCAGAGGGGAGCCTGCTTCTCCCTCTGCCTGCCACTCCCCCTGCTTCTGTGAGCTCTCTCTGTCAAATAAATAAAATCTTTAAAAATAAATAAATAAATAAAAGTCTATTTTTAAAAATGGGGGGAAGTCAGGATGAGGAGTTGAAGGTTTGGATTAGAGGCAGCAGGGTGCTCTTACATCTCTTGAGCAGGGAACAATGTGGTAAGAGCAATGTTTTAAGAATACTTTCGGGGTGCCTGGGTGGCTCAGTCTGCCTTTGGCTCAGGTATAATCCAGGGAGTCCTGGGATCGAGACCCACGGGAGGCTCCCCACTCAGGGGGAAGTCTGCTTCTCTCTCTCTCTCTCCCTCTGCCCCTACCCAGCTCCTCTCTCTGACAAGTAAATAAAATCTTTTTTTTTAAAGAACACTTTTGTCACAGTGTATAGAATGGATCAAAACAGCAAGACGCTACGGCAACAATATAAGATGCAAAATGATGAGAGAGGATTGAAGATTTGGTGATGATCTGAGACTCAATCGGAAGGAAGTTTTAATGTTGACATCTCATCTTGAGTCCTATGGTTCTCTTTTCATTACATGATGAAGAAAAGCGGTGTTGGAATTATCTAAAAGGGAAGGGGGAAAGTATGAAAGAAGAGTTGAAATGTGTACTAGGCTCTGAAAAATCTGTGCTTCAGAATGAGGCTAGAAGGAGGCATATGGGAAGCACTTGAGTACATTAAAAAAGCCACCATGTGAATTATTTTAAAAATCTAATTTGCAAAGGCCACTGGCATTGCTTGGGTGCATTTGTAAATCAGGCAGTCGCTAAGTCATCTTGAACAGCTAAAGCTATAATTTCCATGAAAAGGCTCAAAATATTAAAACATTAATTGAAAAAGAGCACTTTGAAAATCCTGTTTGCAGAGTTCATTCAGCTGGGCAGGATAGGGTCAGGCTAGTTTCTCATCTGCAGGGTAGGCTAAGCCTTTTTGCATGATTGCCCTGGAAAACAAATCCTTCATATTGTAAATGAATGACTCCTTGGTCTGTTTGCTTTATTAAAGTCTATTGCAGTTCTTTTTATTTATTATGCTCTCAGTTTCTACTAAACTCTCAAACTTGAATATAAGAGGTCCCGTGTTATTTAATCTGCTAGCTATTGTTCATCCCCTCATCTTGTGAAGCCAGGGCTGGCAGACTCAGCTTTTATTATAATGGCCGTAAAGTGTCTGTGGCATCTGTGATGGGGATCAGCCTGGCAGGACGGGGGTCTGCTGTTCCCTGCTCTTCTCCTGTGGGCTGCTGGCAGGTGGGCACAGACGCTCCCCAAGCGCTCCCTCCCCAACAGCTCCTGCCAAACCTTAGATCACCTTTACAGAACAGAGGGTAACTCAATGTCAGCAACTCACACAGGCTTATCTTTCCTCCTAGGCAATTGACAAAAGTGGCTGAGAAGAAGAAGACTGACTCTGGGTCTGAAGGTCTTTGCTGTTTCAAGGTCAGGTAGGTAATGCACATAGTGTCTTAATTAGAGTAGACGCTACAAAGTCCGGAAGGGAATGGAAAAAAAGGAAAGGAGAACTGTATGTCTCTTCTAGTCCAGGTACTTTACATTAGCAGAGTTTATTCTCTTACCATATTAGGAGAGAAGAAACACTATTTCCCTCATTTTATAGGTGAAAAAAATGAAGGTGTAAGGAAATAAAGTAACCAGCAGGCAGGCATGCTGGTAAGTTATTAGTAAATGGCAGAACTGGGGGATTAATCTAGACCCACCCAATTTCAGACCCTGAGCACTTTTCACTCCACTAATTCTTTTTTTTTTTAAAGATTTTATTTATTTATTTGACAGAGAGAGACAAAGCGAGAGAGGGAACACAAGCAGGGGGAGTGGGAGAGGGAGAAGCAGGCTTCCCACAGAGCAGGGAGCCCGATGCAGGGCTCGATCCCAAGACCCCAGGATCACGACCTGAGCCGAAGGCAGACACCTAACGACTGAGCCACCCAGGGGCCCCTTCAACTCCACTAATTATTGTCTTGGTTCTGTTACCAGGCCCGTCTGGACCTGCCAGTGCTCTGTGCCTCCTGTCTGTGTGACCCATTCCTGCATTACTTCTGAGGTCCTTGCCTGAATGGCAGAGCCCAAGGACTCACCCATGGAAAGTTACTTCTCCGTCACTCCCAGACTTCAGGTCAGCTGGGAAGTCTTCATTCTTGTCACACACATGGATTTTTGTCAGTGGTAGGATTAATTTAGCTCATTAAGCACTGTCCCATTAGGCTTGTGGCTTAAGTGAGGTGTCAAAATTTGATAACTAATATTTTATGAATTATACTGATGTGTTACTTCTTTGATCCTTTTTCATAGACCATGTTATGGCCATCTGGACACTTCCTTCTCCTGGAGGTTTTGGGATGGCAGCCAAAGCAAGTACAGAATGCTGAACAGATCAATATAGTTAAGCACATTACCATAATCCACAGACATTAAAACGTCAATACCTCATTCCCCTGACAAAGCTTATATCAAACAGAAGGCTCAATGGCACAATAGATAGATTCATTAGGCTTTCACCTCTGGGAATGGGTTTCAACACGGCTTAGCTCACTTGAAAAAGATGAGTTTCATGGTGTTAACTTTGCCAAACTTTGTTTATTGGTATTTGGGCTCCAATCACAATCCAATCACGTTGGCAGCTTTTCCTTACAAAAGGGGTACTCTCCATGCTTGTCTCATCAAACACAGGAATTCATTTGGGCTCTGTGTGACTAGTATCCTATTCTACTAAAAACATCTGCAAACATTAGACTGTGAAGCTTCACACATAACCATATCAGTATGTTAAGCCAAGACATGAAGAATTTTAAAACTCAATGAATATTTCTCTGGCACTTAATTTATGTGCATAGCCCTGCTCCAAGTGCTGGAGGTGGGAGAGGGGTACACAACAGACTAGGGGCTTCCTCTACAGAATTTATGTTGTAGCTGGGGAGACAGACAAGCAAATATATACATAAAGTAAATTCAGGTAACTATAGATGCTATGAAGAAAGCAGACCTGGAAATGTGGAGTAGGGTGGTGAGGGCAGGGTTTGCTGAGAAGCTGGATCCAATATGTGGAGAGAGGAGCCAGGAAGAAGTTCAGAAGTTGTGGGAGAGGGGTTCTAGGTGGGATATGAAGTACAATGCCCTGAGGTGAGAATGAGTTTAATTCATGTGAGGAACAGAAATAAGGCCAATGAGGACCGAAGGTCAAGCTGAAGTTGGCATGGGCTAGATCATGCAGAGCCTTCCTAGACATGATGAAAGACGTGGCAAGTCACTGGAGGGTTTAAAGTAGGGAAGTGACATAATTTTTTATTATTTCATTTTTTATTTTAATACTTATATCATTATTAATCATGATTCATGTTTTAGATAAAAATTGTTCTGGCTATGGCAGTGGTTCTCAGCCCTGGGTGACTTTGCCCCCCCAGGGGACATTTGTCAATGTGTGGAGACAGTTTTTGGTCATCACAACTGGGGAGTGCTACTGACATCTAGTGGGATACTGCTAAACATCCTGTAATGCCCAGGATAGCCCCCACAACACGCAGCTAGCCTAAAATATCAGTAGTGCTGTAGTTGAAAACCCCTGAGCTATATATGGTATGGAGAACAGATTATTCTGGAAGGGGGAAGAGTGGAAGCAGAAGGCTAGGGCAGTAACTGATGAGAAATTATGGTTATTTGGACTAGAATGTCAGCAGGAAGGTTGGAGAGAGGTAAAATGACTCAGGATTTGTTTTGGAGATAAAGTTGATAGGACCTGCTGGAAAAAAATGGCTGTAGGAAGGAAAGTAAAAAAAGTCAAGGATGCCTCCCATGTTTTCACTCTGAGCAGCTGGGTAGACAATGCTGTCACTTACCAAGATGGGATAGAATAGACAAGGAATAGTTTGAGAGGGGAAAGATCAAGAATTTTATTTTGGGCATGTTAAATGTAAGATCCGTTAGACTTTTCAGTAGTGATGTCAAGTGAGAGGCTGAATATATGAATCTGAAATAAAGGTATGGGCCAGTTATTCAGCATGTAGATAATATTTAAGTCTGTGGGACTGGGGAGGATGGCTAAGAGGAACAGAGAGGGCAGTGCGGCTCTCTCCAATATTTAGGGGCCAAAATGAGGAGGGAGATCAGCAGTGTACACTGAGAAAAAGGTGTTAGGGAAGGAAGCAAAAGGGAAACCAGGTGAATGTGGTATCCTTGAAGATAAGCAAGGAAAGGGTTTGTGCAAGGGAGCTCTCATCTATGCTGAATGTTTCTGAGAGGTCACACAAAATGAGAGAAAGAAAAAAAAAAGACCTTGAATTTGGCTGGCTCAATTTGGCCAATAAAGTAGTGACAGACTAGGGTAGTTCTGGTGATATGGCTGATACTGAACCCTAACTGGAGTGGGCTGAAGAGAGCATGTTCAGATGTAACCAAAGAATATGAATCCTTTCAATAAATATTGCTAAAAAGAGGAGACAAATGAGATGGTGACAGAATTCTAATTGCAGAACAACAAAAGAGGGTTTTTTTTTTTTTTCTAATTGGATCCTTCCTTTGTAAGTTGCAATGCATTATGTTTACTTATGCAATTAACCGGTAATAATTTAAACAGATAATTTCATGATTTTCTAGGCGTTGGTTTATAACACAAGCATTTTATCAACAGAACTCCATTTCATGAATGAAACCAAAATAAAACATTCCAGAACCACTGAACAAGCACAAAAGCTTCAGAATAGTAGTTTTTCTAAGAATGTATTTGGAAAACCACTACATAAAGTTCATTTAATTTAAACAACAAAATTTCATGCGCCAGTCAGTAGGGGGATAAACTTGTCCTCCCAGTAAGTTCCTTCCCCTAAACCTGAAATTATAGCAAGAATTTAATCTTGCTGCTGTCACTTCTTGGTTCTTTGGCTAGATTCTTCATTTATAAAACAGTAGAGGTTAGTGTGAAGATTAAATGAAAAAATACATGCAAATTTTGTGTGTCCCCATGTGGGGCCCGACCCTCCCTTCTTTCTGGCACCTTCGCTCCAGGACTTTCTGACTGAGGCTAGCCTTGCAGTGATTTTGTGCTAGAATATCATACGTGGCAGTGCTGGTCATCATGGTGAGTTCTGTTTTTTCCCCTGCATCTCACCTGTGATGTTTTCCCACCTGAGTACACAGTCCAGAATGCAATGGAATTTGCCTACACTTGCTGCCTATTACCCTGAAGCCTCTAAACAACATTAACACCAAAGCAAGATTTGTTTCTGTGGTTTCTGGATTTTAGTGTAGGAAACGTTGTGGATTACCAAATATGTAAGCTGTAACGACTTCGAAGGGAGAACACCAAACTTTTGGTTCAGAGGTTAGATATAGCCAGGAACATAAGCAGTTACTCTTCCTCAACCATTCAACCACAAAGAGAAGATTTCTCTAAGAAATAAGGGGAAAAAATTACAAAAGTGACTCTTGAATTATTTATACAAGTAGAAGTGAGAAAGTCTCTTCAAATCTAAAAAAATTGCTACTCACCTAACATTTCGATTTTCAAAAAGAACTTATTTGTTGATTGTATTTTCTTGTCAAAAATGGGGATTGCTAGGAGAAATCCATAAGGACAAGCAAATTGTAATAACGAAATCTTTGGATAATTTAAGTAAAGCAATCAGTCCTCATACACCAAACCACAGGCCTCTAGACTTCACCAGTTCAGAAGAATGACATATTCACAAATGTATCATTAGGATGAGCGAAAGGTTTCTGGTTTTGTTTTTTATTTTTAGACAATGCTGGGAATATCTGCCAGTGTTCATCTTTCTGTGCTTTTAATAAATGGATGCTGATAACTCACTCAAAGTCTCCAGATTTTTTTTCTGACCACAAGTATTTTGGAAATTTCTTTTATTTCTGAGTTGCCTAGACTTTCCCCTGTCTCTTTGCATACATTTAGGGAATAAATTTGATGTGAACATCTCAATAATTACCTCATTTTTAGCTTATTTCTGTGCAATTCCCAAGTTCTACCCAGTATTCAACTGATTTAAATGACCAAAAGACATCACTAAGTCATAGACTAGCATTGAAAGAAAGGTGATAAAGCGTGAGGCCCATCTTTTCCTCAGCAATGTCTACAACCAGTGGTCATCTAGACCCCCATTCCACCTTATAGAGATCTAGAGCTGAGTATACAATTAGGGAGCCCATGCTGATTCCAGTCTGTTTGAATGGCTTTAAATCCATCCTCTGAAGCCACTCAAAACCAAACCAATTTCCTTTTCTAGGCAGGCAATGTGCATAATGCAACTCAGCTCTGGCTAGTATAGAGTGAGGGCTGGGGGACCAGGCGATGAAGAGGAGCTGGTGCTATGGGTAGGTCACCAGGCGTAAGGGGAAGTACCTTTGCTTAACCTGTGAGAAGAGTATAGGTGAGTGGGGATCGTAGGAGTAGACATTGTCCTTTGTTAATGCTAAACACTTTTCAAGTCATGGTTTGAACCCTATGCAGAGACTGAAGGATGTATGTGATTTCAGGTCCAGTTATAGCTGTTAACAAATGAGTGTCACACATTTGTCCTTTCCAGTCTCAAATTCCCCACTACCACTCTACGTTTCTTACCTTGGAGCCTGAACATTCCAGAACACCACCTATGTGAATATTCTGAGCTGTGCCTAATGGAGGGGGGATAATGCCCTTGGATTAGAGGAAAGACTGTCGTGGAGATTCTGACCTATGTTCAACAACCTTCCTATGGCACTTTCCACAATGAATGAATCCTGTCTTCAAATATGGAGCTCACTTGGGCTTCTGAAATAGAAGTCAGAACCAGGCAGGACCAATCAGGGTCTGGTAGCAGTTTCTGTCATGAAAATCTCTTTTATATAAATCATCTTCTTAGGGAGCTTCCAAACTCACGGAGGTGGGGAGTGATAACAGGAAGTCCACAACCCTTTCCGAATTACCAGCATCTTTAGTACAAGACTTGTGATACAGACATTAACAATAAAGCAGCAGGAAGAGAAATTAAGAAAACAATCCCATTTAAAATTGCACCAAAAATAATAAGCTATCTAAGAATAAACTTAGCCAAAGAGATGAAAGACCTATTCCCTGAGAACTATAAAACACTGATGAAAGAAACTGAAGACAACACAAAGAAATGGGAAGACATTCTAGGCTCATGAATTGGAAGAATGAATACTGTTAAAATGTCCTTACTACCCAAAGCAATCTACAAATTTAATGCAATCCCTATCAAAATATCAACAGCATTTTTCATAGAACTAGAACAAACAATCCTAAAATTTGTATGGAACCACAAAAGACCCCAAATAGCCAAAGCAATCTTGAAAAAGAAAAACAAAACTGGAGACATTGCAATTCCAGACTTTAGGTTGTACTACAAAGCTGTAGTAAGCTGGCATAAAAATAGACACATAGATCAATGGAACAGAATAGAAAACCCGGATATAAACCCATAATTATATGGTCAATTAATCTTTGACAAAGGAAGAAAGAACATGCAATAGGGAAAAAGTCTCTTCAACAAATGGTGTTGGGAAAACTGGACAACTACATGCAAAAGATGAAACTGGACCACTTTCTTATACCACACACAAAAATAAACTTAAAATGGATCAAGGACCAAAATGTGAGACCTAAAACCATAAAAATCCTAGAAGAGACTACAGGCAGTGATTTCTCTGATATTGGCCGAAGCAACATTTTTCTAGATATATCTCCTGAGGCAAGGTAAATAAGAGCAAATATATATATATACACACACACATATATATATATACACACACATATATATATATACACATATATATATATACATATATATATAATAATTGGAACTACATCAAAATAAAAAGCTTCTGCACAGCAAAGGAAATGATCAACAAAATTAAAAGGCAATCTACTGAATGGGAGAAAATATTTGCAAGTGACATATCCAATAAAGGGCTAGTATCCAAAATCTATAAAGAACTTATCAAACTCAACACCCAAAAAATGAAAAATCCTGTCAAGAAATGGGCAGAAGATATGAACAGACATTTCTCCAAACAAGACATCCAGATGGCCAACAGACTCATGAAAAGATGCTCAACATCACTCATCATCAGGGAAATACAAATCAAAACTAAAATGAGATATCACCTCACACCTGTTAGAATAGTTAAAATCCACAACATAAATAACAACAAGTGCTGGTGAGGATGTGGAGAAAAAGGAAACCTCTTGCACTCTTGGTGGGAATGCAATGGTACAGCCACTCTGGAAAACAGTATGGAGGTTCCTCAAAAAGTTAAAAATAGAACTACCCTACCATGCAGTAATTGAACTACTGGGTATTTACTGCAAAAATATAAAAATGCTAATTCAAAGAGATACATGCACCCCTATGTTTATTGCAGCATTTTTAACAATAGCCAAATTATGGAAGCAGCACAAGTGTCCATCAACAGATGAATGGATAAAGAAGATGTGGTATATATATATATATACACACACACACACAAAGGAATATTATTCAGCCATTACAAAAATGAAATCTTGCCATTTACAACAACATGGATGGAGCTAGAGAGTATAAAGCTAAGTAAAATAAGTCAGCCAGAGAAACACAAATACCACATGATTTCACTCATATGTGGAATTTAAAAAACAAAACAAACAAGCAAGGGGGAAAAAATAGAGAGAGAGAGACAAACCAAGAAACAGACTGTTAACTTTAGAGAACAAACTGATGGTTACCAGAGGGGAGGTGGGGGGTGGGGAGATGGGTGAAATAGGTGAAGGTGATTAAGAGCTAGCTTATGATAAGGACTGAGAAATGTACAGAATTTTTGAATCACTATATTGTACACCTGAAACTAATGTAGCACTGTATGTTAACAATACTGGAATTAAAATGAAAAACTTAACAATTACAAAAAAGACTTCTGATATAGAAAAGCTCTAAGAAAGACTATTTGTTCTTTGGGGGATGTTTCTCCATTTTGGCCATGTTTTATTTCTATCAGCCTTGGCATCATTTTACATTGTTAAAAAAAATGTTTTAAGTTTCAGGTTGTATGGATTAATTTTTAAGCCTTGAGATAAAAATCAATTCATAGCAATTCAGTAGTGTCTAGTGATTCTCAGGATTGTCCTACTCAAGACCCTTTAACAAGTTAAAACTGTTTCTGGATCCCCACATTATCATTGCAGACATTTAGTATCCACTGCTTGAGAAATTACATCATGACAAAAGCTGAAGCATTTGAACACATCACAATAGCAACTGAACAAGTTCACTAGTTTGAAAGACAGTACAAATACATGAGTCATATTAATCATACATTTTTCAGGAAGTGCTTTCCGTGCATAAGAATGAGCCAATCCTTTAATTCAGTGGCTGCTCAGGAGTCTGTCTTTCCTCACACTCCCCCACCTCCCCCGCAAAGACTGCCTTAAAGCACTGATACCTTTCTTAAGCAGTGTCCCAACTGATAACGTTCACCGGTTTTTCCCAGAATGCAAGATAACTCTTCTGGCTTGACCTGATTAGATTCTAAGTTAAAACCATAGACTTTGGAGGGAGGGAGACAGTAGAAATCATTTAGTTTTACCATCCAATTCCCCAATAAGAAACCCAAGGCCAAGGCACAGGGCATGGAGAGTAGGACAGAATCAGGTCCTTCTTGTAGCATTATGGTGCCCAGTCCCTGCCTGTGTCTTATGTACAGAACAGCCAGGCCTACATCCTGAGCACTGGCTACTCCCTGAGGCCTGAAGATTTCCCAGTGTGCCACGTTGTGTCCTGCTTTTAGCACCCTACTCATAGAACTCCTCTTGCCCACAATCTATTTCTTCCCACAGTTATCTCGCAGAAATTTGGTACATTTTCAAGACATGGCAAGAGTAGAGTCTTCCCATGAAGCATCTTTAGACCCTCACAAGTCAAAGACGATACCTCTTTTGTGCTTCTACTGTGGAAAGAATAATAAAATGGCTAACATTTATTGAGTACCTACTATGTGAAAGTAATGTTACAAATTATATCTCACTCAATTCTCATAACATCCTATGCCATAGGAACTATTATTTGTCTCCAGTCTGAATATAAGAAAATTGAAACTCAGAGAGATTAAGTAATTTTTAAGAAGTGCTTAGAAGTAAGATGCCTCCCTGACAGAGTGAGTTAATTATCTACACACTTAAGCACCGTGCTATGTTGATGTATTATTATATAGTTATTGACGTATATCACCTATAACATGGGAATGTACTTATGTTTGATATTTGCCTTTCTTTCCCACTAGACTGTAAGCTCCTCGGAACAAGAGCTTGTGTTTTGACTTGTTTTCTCTCCATACCTAGTAGCTTTTGGCAAAGAGTAAGTTCTCAATAAACATTTGCTGAATGAATGCATGAATGAAAGAATCATTTTTCATAGGTGGTCCTTAAAGTGCAGTTCCAAAACAGTCCATGCATAATGATCACATGATAAATGAGAGGGTCAGACTAGTGATTTATGATTGAATAATGACTTCCCCAAATACACACTACAGATCGTTGGCAAAAATGTCAGACAATTAAAAGGCTTTATATGTTAGCAAAATCAAATACGTCTATATATCACTATAAGAATTTCAGATTTCTCTCTCTTCTTTTCGTGCTAAGGAAGAAACGGGAGCAAGAGAGGAAGCAGGGAACAGTGGAAGTAGCATCAGAATGGAGGCCAGGAGAGATAGCCTCACTCTCTGCTCTGCAGTCACTTGGCTTCCTGTGAAATGCAGGCATGGGAGACAGCCTGTAAAAACAGCTCTTTCCATTTTTAAGAAAGATATGTTTTTAAATGCTCTCTAAGGTCTTTTAAATGCAAATGTTCTGGAATTCTAAAATTCACCTCTAAAATTCACTGTGGCTCATGGGCTAATCCAAAACGCAAGTCATAGGAAAAGCCTTCGTTACATTGGATTTCTTTTAAGTACGTATTTTCTATAGTACAGATTTGAAGCCGCTCTTTAAAAGACAGAAAATGAAAATTTGTAAAATGAAAACTAAACCTATGCTTCATTTCCAGGGGCAGGGCCCTCAAAGATTTGTGTTTGTGGTGCTGAGAACTAGAGAAGCTCTCACCTATAAATGGTCATCAGCCAGCAAGAGCCGAACAGATGCTGTGACCTGGAGCTAACCCTCCAGCCCACTTTGGTCTGCCTATCTGTCAAAGGCCAGGTGGGAGCTCATCAAAGGTCTCTTCTGGGGCAAATGTTCCAGGATTTCACACACTCCTGAAGTCAACTCATGACCTCCCTTTGTACAAGCGTGGGTGGGCACCACATAAAAATTCCCCTGTACAACACGTCACTTCTTTTCCCACTACCTTTCTATTAATGCTGTAGCTCTGGTCACAGCCATCATCTCTCCATGATTGCTGAAGTTCAAAGTCTTTCTTTCTTTGGACTTTAATTCCCCCTGCCCTTCAATTTTTTTGGATGATTGGGAATTATCTGAGGAAATGTCAATACTCACTTATGTCATCTTCTAGACATGAATCTTGGGATTCATACCCATTTCCTTATAATGACAGAAATACGGTACGTATGCATTTAAAATATGACTTTCTTTGGGGAAAAACAGTCTTAATTTCACAAAGAGTTTATTTGGTTTGACATTTGAAATTATCTTGAGTTTTTAGTTTTCATGATTTTCTCTTGAAATATATTTTGCTTTAAAAAATACAAGTAATAGGGGCGCCTGGGTGGCTCAGTCGTTAAGCGTCTGCCTTCGGCTCAGGTCATGATCCCAGGGTCCTGGGATCGAGCCCCGCATCAGGCTCCCTGCTCCACGGGGAAGCCTGCTTCTCCCTCTCCTACTCCCCTTGCTTGTGTTGTCTCTCTCTGTCAAATAAATAAATAAAATCTTAAAAAAAATACAAGTAATAAAAATTTAGTGTTTGGAATTAACCATAAATGAGTATTATTTAATAAAAGAAGGTATGACATTTTCAACAATTAGCTATGAAGCTCACAGCATAGAAGTTCCTGATAGATATTTTTGGACAACTCATGTCAGCTATTCTTAATATTATAAGCTTCCTTTTATCCTCTACCACTTTCCTTTTTAAACTTGTTAGATATATCCACAGAATATCACATTTCCCCCACAAGCTGTTTTAATTTGCATTTTTCTCAATGACTAATCCGACATACCAGATAGGAGATTCTTATTTTTTCCATCTTAGTAAATGCTAACGAAGTATTTTGTTTTGTTTTTGTGAATTCTGAGAAATCTAGCAATAATAGACAAGAAATAAAGAGTCCAATGTCTGCATGTTCTTGTTCTCAAGATGGCCATATTTTTGAGATTATCCTTTTTTGCAAAATGGCAGTCTGTGTTTCCATTTTCGTAACTTTGCTGTAGTGGAAAGTCATACAAGTGTTGCCAGAATCAATATTTTAAATTCTTGAGCTGGTTTCAGACGGCAGGATTCACAGTGGTAATGCTGTATACCATGTGTTTCTATTTGAAATTATCTGAGTTTCTTATTTGTAGTTATCATGCAAGATGGTGTGATTCTGGGTCTCCTTTTCTTCCAAAGATTTTATTGCCTTGTTTTTTAGAAGAATGAATTTTCTTACTTGCAAGACATCGAGAAATTATTCCATTTCTCTGAATTTTTATCAGGAAGAAGGAAGCAGTTATCCATTTCTATTTTTTCTCTTGTCACATTAGTTGCCAAGCTAATCTTCCTTGTGCTTCCAGCGGACGTTTGTCTCCCAGTTATTTATAGTCAACTAACGATCACTCTTCCAGAACTTTGTCTGTGTTCCACATGTTTGGTTGTAATAGGCAGTCAGTTGGCAAGAAAGTTCAATGAGGAAACCCTTCAAAAACTGGCTTCAGTATTTCCATGTTTATTGTTGGTTAGAAATAGGACTCAAGAAGTACTCATTCTCCACACATCATCAGTAACACACCAGAGATTTATAATAAATGGAGGCATCCCCATGTGAATAGTAGTTTTGGTTCCTAAATGTAGGCCATATGTGTGATTGCCCTTTTGCCATTGGTGTTTACATACCTTAGGTAAATCTTGCATCTGGAAGACAGGATAAGTCTTCTAGAAAACTCTCCCGACTATGGCTGTAGAAACCATAAAGTTCAAAGGGGAGTGAAGAGTTGAGGCTGGGGGAATAGCAAAGATTGAAGAAGAGAAATTATTTCAGTTTGCAGAAGGAATGAGACAAATAAACGACCTGACTTACTGGTAGCTTTATTTTTGAAATAAAATTTTTGAAATAAAAAAAGAGTCATCAAGATTTCTTGAGAAGTTAGGCAGAAAGACCTCAGGCTGAGAATAGGGGTGAGATAGAGGTTAAGCAGACACCTCCAGACTAAGAGAAATGAGTAAAAACCATTTCTAAAGCTGGAGAACTCAAGACTAAGCCATCCATTTAGTAGCATTTATTGAGAACCTATTGCATGTAAGTCACCAATTATATTATTATGCACACTCACTCACCTCGCTACTGTACAGATTGTTCCCCTCTCCCCTTCCCTTGGGAATTGCTCCTCACTCATTTCATCCATGTGACTCTCTTGAGGGATGCAGATCATCATCCTCTACCAGGAGAAGTGGGCACCTGCCCAGGTCAGCCAAACCTTGTATCCCTTCCCCCTGGCCACAGTTTGACTGCACTAGAGTGTGTGATATATGTCAAGTCAATGAGAGCCCTTCCTCAGGATTTTCCCAGCTGGAGCTGGCCGGGAAAATGCTTTCATATCTAGTCAAGAACTTATCAGGATATAAGCCTATATCTTGCCATCATTAGAGACTTGTGAGGACAGCTAACCTCAAAGACCAAAGCTGACATATAGAAAGAAGCAGAGAAGAAATTCAGAGACACACAGAGAGAGATTGTCCTGTTGATCTTTGAGTCTTCTATCCAATCATCCATGGGGTCAGAGCCCAGATTTTCCATGGTGTGTAGTGTGAACCAAATAATTCCTTCTTCAGGTAGTTGGAACTGTGTTTCTGCACTTTACCACTGAGGTCTTGAGTATCCATGGAAACTTCTACTTTAGTTAAGAAAATGGAAAAAGACTGCCCAATAGTTGTTATGACCATCCTAGAAGGGGTTTTAAAAAAAAGGGTTGGAGAGAAAATGTGTATATTGAGAAGTTGAAGACAGAAAACATATGAAGAACTACATTCCCAGTGTTTGGCCCGCTGGGTGAGAATTCACCAAACCCCTTTCTTGGTGAGAAATCACCAAGCCCTCAGTAAAAACCAGGGAAGGCAAGAACCAAATCACAAGCCAGCACCATGAAGAGATTGCCGATTCACAATGCAGATACCAGATCTGTCCAGAGCCAGCCTCAATGATGACCATCTTATCATGCAGTAATTGCTAAAGTACAAACTCAGGTTTCTTTTCAGAATTCTAATTTGTGATTATGTGGTTTAAGAATTTACCCTACTCAAGCAATGTAGCATTTAGCTCATCCATTTTTTCAGATCAGGCAGAAAAACCAGGCACTCAAAAGAATATTCAAACCTTGAGTCTCCTGGAAGAGGCAAGAACAATAGAATAGAATAAAGATTTAAAAATAATGACAAGGGAGGAGGCAAGGTGGCAGAGAAGTAGGGGACCCCGTTACAACTGGTCCCCTGAATTTAGCTGGATATCTATCAAACCATTTTGAACACCCAAGAAATCAGCCTGAAATGTAAGAATATATATCTGGATCTTATACAAGCAGAAAAACGACTGCTTTTTGCAAGGTAGGATGTGCAGAGTCATGAATCTGTGGGGAGACAGCAGAAGATAAACAGAAGGGGGAGGGAGCCTCCATAAGCTGGCTCCTGGAAAGTGATATAACACTGGAGCACAAAATCAGAACCCTTAGAAACCTGCTCTAGTGAGAGACATCTCTCTCTGAACGGGGCTCTGGAAATGAAAAGGCAGAATTCTAGGTAGGGCACTGTGGTCTCAGGATATGAGAAACCACAGAGCAAAAGGGAGTTCCTGAACCGACAGAGTGCCTGAGCAGTGAAGTCAGGAAGCAGGTTATGGTCAGTGACCCCAGGAGGGAACTCTCAGTTCTGATGTTATGTGTAACCCGTGAGCCGGGCTGGTTGATAATTGCTCTTTTCTTGAGCGGCCTGAAAAAATCTGGAAACTGTGCCCGCGACTGGGCAAAAACTCAGAGTGGTAGTGGCCAGGAAAGGTCTTTAGAGTGGCGTCCAGACAGGATCCAGGAACTTCAGGTATGCGCGTGAGCCCACAGCTGTTTGCGGTTTTAGAAGCACAAAGGGCAGTGGCACTCCTGAACTCCTGGGTCTACCTCTGGGAGAGTTGCTGTGGGCGAGCACTGCAGGAGGCTGCGGTGGTGTTCGGGGAGCATACAGAAGCGAAGACTGTCCTGGAGGGTTTATTACAGAGGACAGACTGCGATTTTTCTGCTCTGGGCCAGGGGTTTGGGTGCGGTGGTTTTTGCTCTGATCCTCGGAAGAGGCACGGAAAGCCTCCAGAGAACAAAAGTTACACAGAGGACCAGTTTCCACTGAGCCCATCCCCCTGACAGGGGGCAGGGCAATTCCGCACAGGCAGGGTTACCTGAGAAACAGCAAGGCAGGCCCCTCCCCCAGAAGACAGGTTGGAAGAACAGGTGGACGACAATCCTATGGATCCCGGAAGACTGTAAAATCCCAACGCTAGGGGAATATTGTATATTGAGCTCCAGGTGTGGCCTCAAGACTTGTTTATTTTTCAGATAAAATTCTTCTTTTCTTTTTTTTTCTTATGCTTTTTCTCTGTTTTTTTTCTTTTTACCTTCTCATTTCAACTAGATGTTTATTATATCAAATTTATATTTGATAGTCACTTTTTAACTTGTATTTTTTCACATCTATATTTTTATAGATATATGTTTTATTTTAGTCCTTTTTTCACTCTATTCAATTTTGCCTTTATATATATACAAGTTTTACTTTCCTTGTAATTTTGGGATGTAGTGTCCTCTAACACACAGACCAAAATATACCCAGGAACAACTGAAACACCCTGCTTTGTCCACACTGAGAGATTATAGTCCTCCCTCCCCACTCCCCCTTAATTAATTAAAAAAATTTATTTTTTAATTTTATTCTTGTGTTTCATTTTTGCTTTGTTTTTCAGTGGTGGCTTCTGGCCACTCTGGATTTTGCTAGGGTGCATCTTGCTTGCGTCATGGTTGATATTTTGGACTCTTCTCAATCACTCAACCATCCCTCGACAAAATGACGAGGAGGAGGAACTCTCAACAAAGAAAAGAACCAGAGACAATGTCCCTTGCCACAGAACTAATGGATATGTATATAAGCAAGATGTCAGAGACAGAATTCAGGATAGCAATCATAAAGTCAATAGCTAGGCTTAAAAAAAGCATTAGTGACAATACAGAATCTCTAAGAGCAGAAATGAGGTCTAATGAGGCCGAACTAAATAATGCTATGAATGAGATGCAGTCTAAACTGGATACTCTTAACAGCCAGGGTAAATGAGGCAGAAGAATTAGTGATATAGAAGATAAGCTGATGGAAAGGAAGGAAGTTGAGGAAAACAGATACAGGCTGCTAGTAGCACATGAAAAAAGGATTGGAGAGAATAATGATGCCATGAAACATTCCAGTGTCAGAATTATTGGGATTCCCCAAGGGGGTGGAGAGAGAGAGAGCTAGAAGGTATATTTGAGCAAATCACAGCTGAGAACTTCCCTAATCTGGGGATGGAAACAAGCATTCGAGTCCAAGAGGCAGAGAGGACCCTTCCCAAAATCAATAAAAATAGATCAACACCCCGACATATAATAGTGAAGCTTGCAAATTTTACAGCCACAGAAACTATCCTAAGAATAGCCAGGGAGAGAAGGTTTCTTACATATGGAGGGAGGAACATCAAAATAACATCAGACCTATCCACAGAAACCTGGCAAGCCAGAAAGGCCTGGCAAGACATATTCAGGGTACTAAATGAAAAGACCATGCAGCCAAGAATACTTTATAAAGCAAGGCTGTCATTCAGAATGGATGGAGAGATAAAAAGCTTTCAGGACAGGCAGAAACTGAAAGAATATGTGACCACCAAGCCAGCTCTGCAAGAAATATTAAGGGGGATTCTGTAAGCGAAGAGAGACCCCAAAAGTCACATAGACTAGAAAGAAACAAAATCTACAGAAACAGACTTTATAGGCAATACAATGGCACTAAATTCATATCTTTCAATAGTTACTTTGAATGTAAATGGGCTGAATGATCCCATGAAAAGAAACAGGGTTTCAGATTGGATAAAAAAACAGGACCCATCCATATGCTGTCTACAAGAGATTCATTTTGAACCTAAAGACACCTCCAGATTGAAGGTGAGGGCATGGAGAACAATTTACCATGCTAATGGACCTCAAAAGTAACCTGGGGGTTAGATTATATCAGACAAATTAGATTTTAATTTTTTTCAGACAAATTAGATTTTAAACCAAAGACCATAGTAAGAGATGTAGAAGGACACTGTATCATACTTCAAGGGTCTATCCAACAAGATCTAATAATTGTAAATCTCTATGCCCCCAACATGGGAGCAGCCAACTATATAAAACAATTAATAACCAAAATAAAGAAACATATTATAATAATACATTAATAGTAGGAGACCTCAACTCTCCACTCACAGCAATGGACAGATCATCTAATCAAAAGATCAACAAAGAAATAAGAGCTCCGAATGACACATTGGACCAGATGGATTTCGTAGATATATACAGAACCTTCCATACTTAAACAACAGAATACTCATTCTTCTCGAGGGCACATGATATTTTCTCCAGAAGAGACCACATACTGGGTCACAAATCAGGTCTCAACCAATACCAAAAGATTAAGATTATTCCCTGCATATTTTCAGACCACAATGCTTTGAAACTGGAACTCAACCACAAGAAGAAATTTGGAAGGAACTCAAAACACTTGGAAGTTAAAGAGCATCCTTCTAAAGAATAACTGGGTCAACCAGGAAGTTAAAGAAGAACTTTCAATTTATTGAAACTAATGAGAATGAAAACACATCGGTTCAAAACCTATGGGATACTGCAAAGGCAGTCCTAAAAGGGAAATACATAGCCACCTAAGCCTCTCTCAAAAATTTAGAAAAATCCCAAATGCACAAGCTAACCTTACACCTAAAGGACCTGGAGAAAGAACAGCAAATAAAGCCTAAACCAAGCAAGAGAAGAGAAATAATAAAGATTAGAGCAGAAATCAATGAACTAGAAACCAGAAAAACAGTAGAACAGATCAATGAAACTAGACGCTGGTTCTTTGAAAGAATTAATAAGATCAATAAACCTCTGGCCAGACTTAGCCAAAAGAAAAGGGAAAGGACCCAATTCAATAAAATAATGAATGAAAGGGGAGCAATCACAACTAATAACAAGGAAATAGAAAAAAATATTAGAAATTATTACCAGCAACTACATGCCAACAAATTAGCAATCTAGAAGAAACGGATGCATTCCTGGAAACTTATAAACTACCAAGACTGAAACAGGAAAAAATAGACAATCTAAACAGACCAATAACCAGTAAGGAAATTGAAGCAATAATTAAAAACCTCCGAAAAAACAAGAGCCCAAGGCCAGATGACTTCCCAGGGGAATTCTACCAAACATTTAAAGAAGAAATCATACTTATTCTACTGAAGCTGTTTCAAAAAGTAGGAATAGAAGGAAAACTTACAAATTCGTTCTATGAGGCCAGCATTACCCTGATCCCAAAACCAGACAAAGACCCCCTCAAAAAGGAGAATTACAGACCGATATTCCTGATGAACATGGATGCCAAAATACTAACAAGATCCTAGCCAACAGGATCCAACAGTACATTAAAAGGATTATTCACCACAACCAGGTGGGATTTATTCCTGGAATGCACAGGTGGTTCAACAATTGCAAATCAATCAACGTGATAGATCACATTAACAAAAGAAGAGACAAGAACCATATGATCCTCTCAATTGATGCAGAAAAAGCATTTGACAAAATACAGCATCTTTTCCTGATTAAAACTCTTCAAAGTATAGGGATAGAGGGAACATACCTCAATATCATAAGACCCATCTATGAAAACCCCACAGCGAATATTATTCTTAATGGGGAAAAACTGAGAGCTTTTTCCTTTAGGTCAGGAACACAACAGGGATGTCCACTCTCACCATTATTATTCAGCATAGTACTAGAAGTCCTAGCCTCAGGAATCAGACAACAAAAAGAAATAAAAGGCATTCAAATTGGCAAAGAAGAAGTCAAACTCTCTCTCTTTGCAGATGACATGATACTTTATGTGGAAAACCCAAAAAACTCCACACAAGTTACTAGAACTCATACAGCAATTCAGCAATGTGGAAGGATACAAAATCAATGCACAGAAATCAGTTGCATTTGGGCCGCTTGGGTGGCTCAGTCGTTAAGTGTCTGCCTTCAGCTCAGGTCATGATTCCAGGGTCCTGGGATCGAGCCCTGCATTGGGTTCCCTGCTCCGTGGGAAGCCTGCTTCTCCCTCTCCTACTCCCCCTGCTTGTGCTCCCTCTCTCACTGTGTCTCTCTCTGTCAAATTAATAAATAAAATCTTTAAAAAAAAGGAAATCAGTTGTATTTCTATACACTAACAATGTAACTGGAGAAAGAGAAATTAAGGAATTGATTCCATTTATAGTAGTACCCAAACCCATAAGATACCTAGGAATAAACCAAACCAAAGAGATAAAGGATCTATACTCTAGAAACTACAACACACTTATGAAAGAAATGGAGGAAGACAAAAAGAGATGGAAAAACATTCCAAGCTCATGCACTGGAAGAATAAACATTGTTAAAATGTCTATGCTGCCCAGAACAATCTTCACTTTCAAAGCAATCCCTATTAAAATACCATTGACATTTTTCACAGAATTGGAACAAACAATCCTAAAATTTGTATGGAACCAGAAAAGACCCGGAATTGCCAGGGGAATGTTGAAAAAGAAAACCAAAGCTGGGGGCATCACAATGCCTGACTTCAAGCTATACTACAAAGCTGTGATCATCAAGACAGCATGGTATTGGCACAAAAACAGACACATAGACCAATGGAACAGAATAGAGAGCCCAGATATGGACCCGCAACTTTATGGTCAAGTAATTTTCAACAAAGCAGAAAAGAACATCCAATGGAAAAAAGACAGTCTTTTCAATAAATGGTGCTGGAAAAACTGGACAGCCATATGCAGAAGAATGAAACTGGACCAATCTCTTACACCATACACAAAGATAAACTCAAAATGGATGAAACACCTCAATGTGAGACAAGAATCCATCAAAACCCTCAATGTGAGACAAGAATCCATCAAAACCCTCAATGTGAGACAAGAATCCATCAAAACCCAGGAGAACATAGGCAGTAACCTCTTCAACATTGGTCACAGCAACTTCTTTTAAGACATGTCTCTAAAGGCATAGGAAACAAAAGCAAAAATGAACTTTTGGGACTTCATCAAGATAAAAAGCTTCTGCACAGCAAAGGAAACAGTCAACAAAACAAAGAGGCACCCCACGGAATGGGAGAAGATTTTTGCAAATGTCATTACAGATAATGGAGTAACTGGGGGATGGGTATTAAGGAGGGCACATGTTGTGATGAGCACTGCGTGTTATATGCAACCAATGAATGGTTGGACACTACATCAAAAACTAATGATGTACTATATGTTGGCTAACTGAACATAGTAAGAAAGAAACAGACTCTTAACTATAGAGAACAAACTGCTGGTTACCAGAGGTGAGGTGGGTGGGGGATATGAAAAACCAAAGTAAAAACAATGACAACAACAACATATTTTAGGCCTTGTATTGGTTTAAATAAAGTAACTAAAGGTAAGTAAAAATTCATTGGAAAATAAGTAACTATAAATAACTGAAAATGCAACTCAATCTGGCTTAAGCATGGAAGGGGGATTTATAGCTTATATCACTTATATTTGGGGATTCAGGTGTTTGATCAAGGTTTCATCCTTTTCTCTGTAATTCTCCGGGCTTTTTAAACACTGCCAGACTCCAGATTATCAGGCTTCCAGAGAGGCCCTCTCTTAGAAAGTATATACTTTCTGCTTTGTTTTTGTACAAACCCTCTTATGCCTAAGTTTGCCTTTTTATTTTAGAATCATATTGAAGACCACGTGGCATTCTATCCTATTGAATTTTTCTTACCAGGTTTTCTAATAGCCTCAGGAGGCACATGATAAGAATTCCTGTGTTTAACTAATTGTTTTGCTATCACATGACAATGACTGCCAACCTCCCAGCCTAGAATAAAAGTATGTTAACTGCCTTCCTAGATCTAATTTTCACTCAGCAACTTGCACTTTTTATAGTTATTTTCTTTTTTTTTTTTAAAAAGATTTTATTTATTTAACAAAGAGAGATAGCAAGAGCAGGAACTACAAGCAGGGGGAGTGGGAGAGGGAGAAGCAGGCTTCCCGCGGAGCAGGGAGCCCGATGTGGGGCTCGATCCCAGGACCCTGGGATCATGACCGGAGCCGAAGGCAGACGCTTAACGACTGAGCCACCCAGGTGCCCCTGCAGTCTGTTATTTTCAACACCTTATTTCTGGGAACAAATTCTGGAACCATTAAGATGTATTTGGTTGGAAGTAACACAACATGCATAATGGCTTAAACATCAAAAGTGATTTATTGGCTCATGTAATAAACAGTTTGGAGATCATGTAGGCTTCAAGCATGGTTTGATCAGGGCTCTGGCTCCTTTTCTCCCTGGTCCTTGGCTCTGCCCTCCTCCTTGTGTTAGTTTGGTCTCCAGGCTGTCTTCTCTCATGGTAGTGAAATGGCTGCCAATGGCTACCAAGGTTACATGTTTCTTGTTTACAAATAATAAATTTCTCTCTAAATTTCACATCATTTCTGTCACACAGTAGAGAGACAGGAGCTCTGGTTCACAACTGGGTTGTAGTTTATGGTTTCCACATCCTTATGTACTAACTCAACAGGTACCTCCTGACAAAATGTAATTCCTCACCAAATAAGGAGATAGGAAATCTCAGTCCACTTACCTATTTTCACAAGCATTTTATTTCAGGATACTTCATACTAAGCAGGCTTTTCTCTTACTAGACTCTAAGACCCATTTCAATTTTCCTTTTGCCCTCAAATAGAACAATTTTTCTTACTTCTAAATTGATGTCTGAGAGCAAAAGGACACACAGTTATTGCTAAAAATGGAAAAGGTTTGGGAAAGAGGTTGTCCCAGGACGGAATATTTTTTTATGCTACTTCTTCCTTTATGACTCTCCTCCTGCTCTTAGAGGTGTCAGTAGACAGAAAAGTCATCCTTCAAAGGAGAAACAGCTGTTGGGATGATGTTACCACGTTACCCATACACTCTGGAATTTAGATATCTGGTTGTGATGAGGAAGTCTGATCCTTTACCTCTATGTCAGCTCTACAGAGGGCCCCCGGGCACCACTTTGTACCCAGCACAACTATATTTTAGAATCAGTTCTTGTTACTCTATTCCTTTTCACTAAGGCATAAGCAAACACATTATGGTTTTCAAATAGAATTCAAACCGCTTCCTTAAGAACAGACTCAAGTATTAGAAGTTAATGTATAATATGGGTTCACTTAGAATGTCCCACCACATGTTCAACTAAGAAGGAAATAAAACAGGTTATGAGAAAGATGTAGTTAGAGTGGAACCTAGAAATCTCCCAAGGCAGAGGTCTAATCCTCTGACTCTGTATCTGTGAAATGTATTGAAGTGTACAGAAGAAGACCTGGGGGGAAGTCAGGGGAAAATGCCTTTTCCTTCTTAAAAGAACTTCTGAGAAATTCTAAAAGAGACCAAGTAGAAAGGAATTTGGAAATTTGGAAAACACAACACAAATAGCTCAGAAGTTGCAGCAAACATTATTAGATTTGGTGGTTCAAGTTCATAATTCTCTCCCAAAATGCCATTATTGGGGACCATACATGGAATTATGTTTTACAACACAGATTTTCCCCCATCACAATGCTCTTTTTGATTTAGATACCACAAGTGAGCTGAATACAGTCGGACACCACCTCAGTAGTGACAACAAATTAGACTATGCCATCCACTGCTGGAGTTCAGTTAGTGGACAACAGGTCTAAATGGCTCAGTGCTCAGGTGGCCAGGGTACCCATGATGTCTCAGAACAGCTCTCACCTCTCTCCTAGGCAGCTCTCCTGTTTCCCAAGCTGCTCAAATGCCCAGGAATTCAACCATGTGATAAATACAAATTAAACTTTTGGCTATCTCCAACTTTCCTTATTATGATCACTCGGGTGGAGCCAGTTTAAGGGACTAAGCATTCAAGGAAAGAAAGAGTTATTTTGTTATCATTGTGTACAAAAACAGGTGGATGCAAATTCCTTACTTTATTGCTTTGTTTGGTTTGCTTCATTTCCTCCTATCAAGACCTTCTCCCTCTTTCTATAACCTGTTTTATATTCTGCTGGTAGATCTGGTTCCTCCTCAATATAGAAAGAAAGCTAAATTGTTTTTAGATAAAAATGTCATCTGCCTCCCTCAAAATGGGAAATTCAATCATACAAATGACTGTACAAATGACTATGGAGGCTGGTTCTCCATTTTCAATGTGGTGTCACTTAGAATGAGATGTTCTTCAGCAGCTGTTGTACATTATTATGGAGGCTGAAAGCCCATTCCTCCAATCACGGCAAAGGACACTCAAAGCTGCTGTTCCCTCCCTCAAACAAATCACTCCAGGCTGTAAAATTTTAATTGTCAACAGTAACCAAGAGAGGAGACTGCATTGGGAAAATCCAGCACACCCAGCTTGGAGTATAGGCCAGAAACACAAAATAGGAGCAAAGACTTGCTGTGTGATCTGGGGACAAATAAGTACCTCTCCCAGACGTGACATCCTCTGTGAGGTTAGGGTATAGAGGGTCTGACAGCCCTAAGAGGGAAAGGAACCACAAAGCTGGCTTCAACCAAATTTCCACTCCTGCATTCCAGCTGAATATTTCCTTGGGATTATTGCTCTTCTCTGTTTCATACTTTTCTTTAGGTAAATTCAAAACATGTTTTAAAGACCCTCCCTTTTAGTAGATGCAGATTAAAGACAACTTTAGTTTATGAAATACCCATATTATACAGCCTCATGATTGGAGGGGAAAAGGCTAATTATTAAAGACACCTGCCAAGGAACAAGTCCGTGGGAATGTATAACCAATTCATTCTAATATGTTCAGATATCTGTTATCCCCTTCAAGAAGGGGGGCAATAAAGTAAAGTGTACTAGTTTCCTCATTTGGCATCCACAAAGATGGTGAAAGTTGCCTATTTGGGTGCTAATTTGAGGCCAGGCATAAGAGTCAGGGATTTTCATATACATTATCTCCTACAGTCCTAGAAAACCCTGTTAGATAAAAATTATAAGTTCCATTTTTACAGGTAAGAATAGTGAAGCTGACAGTATTTAAAATGACCAAGTTTCTAGGCAGAGAGGAGTGAACTAGAATTTGACTGTCTAGCTCTATGCTCTTTTCATTACATATTTCAATTTCGGGTATGTGACTTCAAGAAAGTAGATTTAAGTAAACCTTTCCCACTGTGGGCCTGACCAATTTTAAGAGTAAGTACTATATGGGAATATTGTGCCTGGGGGGATCAAATTACTAAACCTCAAGTAATAAAAATTTCTCTCCTGTTTTTCCACCTCTACAACCTTCTCTTCCTTTTCCCTATTTCCATAAGCATGGGAATTTGCAATAGAATAAAACAGTAATTCTAGGAATTCTACATTCCTCTAAAAAAGTGGCGACCCAGGAGAACCCATATAATTACTTCCTTCATCAAATTCACCCTTCTTGGGGCACCTGGGTGACACAGTTGGTTAAGCATCTGACTCTTGGTTCCTACTCAGGTCATGATCTCAGGGTCGTGAGATCAAACCCTGTGTCACGCTGAGTGTGGCGTCAGCTTGGAATTCTCTCTCCCTCTCCCTCTGCCCTTTCCACTTGTGTTCTCTCTCTCTAAAAATAAATAAATAAATCTTAAAAAATAAAAGTCACCATTCCAAAAAACAAATACAAAACAAACAACCAAACAACAACAACAAAAAACCAGACAGGAATGAAAACACACACACACACACACACACACACACACACACACACACACCCCTCAGAAAAATTCTGCATGTGTCTCCTAGTCTAGCTGGTGAACTTACAGAAAGAAATCATTGGTCTTACCTGGCAGGCCAGAAAGGACTGTCATGATATATTCAGAGCACTAAATGAGAAAAATATGCAGCCAATAATACTATATCCAGCTAGGCTGTCATTGAAAATAAAAGGAGAGATAAAAAGCTTCCAGGACAAACAAAAACTAAAGGAATTTGCAAACATGAAACCAGCCCTACACGAAATATTGAAAGGGGTCCTCTAAGCAAAGAGAGAGCCCTAAAAATAACATAGACCAGAAAGGAACACAGACAATAGACAGTAACAGTAACCTTACAGGCAATACAATGGCACTAAATTCATATCTTTCAATAGTTACCCTGAAGGTAAATGGGCTAAATGTCCCAATCAAAAGACACAGGGTATCAGACTGGATAAAAAAACAAGACCGATCGATATGCTGTCTGTAAGAAACTCATTTTAGACCCAAAGACACCCCCACATTGAAAGTGAGGGGGTGGAAAACCATTTACCGTACTAAACGACACCAAAAGAAAGCTGGGGTGACAATCCTTATATCAGACAAATTAGATTTTAAACCAAAGACTATAATAAGAAATGAGGAAGGATACTATATCATACTTAAAAGGTCTGTCCAACAAGAAGAACTAACAATTGTAAATATCTATAGCACTAACATGGGAGCAGCCAATTATATAAGCCAATTAATAACAAAAGAAAAGAAACACATCGACAGCAATACAATAATAGTGGGGGACTTTAACACCCCCTCACTGAAATGGACAGATCATCTAAGCAAAAGATCAACAAGGAAATAAACACTTTAAATGACACACTGGACCAAATGGACTTCACAGACATATTCAGAACATTCCATCCCAAAGCAACAGAATACACATTCTTCTCTAGTGACCATGGAACATTCTCCAGAATAGATCACATCCTAGGTCACAAATCAGGTTTCAATCGGTACCAAAAGATTGGGATCATTCCCTGCATATTTTCACACCACAATGCTTTAACTAGAACTCAATCACAAGAGGAAAGTCAGAAAGAACTCAAATACATGGAGGCTAAAGAGCATCCTACTAAAGAATGAATGGGTCAACTAGGAAATTAAAGAATAATTTAAAAAATTCATGGAAACAAATGAAAATGAAAACACAACTGTTCAAAATCTTTGGGATGCAGCAAAGTCGGTCCTAAGAGGAAAGTATATAGCGGGCGCCTGGGTGGCTCAGATGGTTAAGTGTCTGCCTTTGGCTCAGGTCATGATCCCAGGGTCCTGGGATCGAGTCCCGCATCAGGCTCCCTGCTCTGTGTGAGCCTGCTTCTCCCTCTGCCTCTCTCTCTCTCTGCCTCTCATGAATAAATAAATAAAACATTTAAGAAAAATTCCTTTAAAAAAAAAAAAGAGGAAAGTATATAGCAATACAAGCCTTTCTCAAGAAACAAGAAAGGTCTCAAATACACAACCTAACCCTACACCTAAAGGTGCTGGAGAAAGAACAGCAAAGAAAGCCTAAACCCAGCAGGAGAAGAGAAATAATAAAGATCAGAGCAGAAATCAATGAAATAGAAACCAAAAGAACAGTAGAACTCATCAACGAAACCAGGAGCTGGTTCATTGAAAGAATTAACAAGATTGATAAACCCCTGCCCAGACTTATCAAAAAGAAAAGAGAAATGATGCAAATAAATAAAATCATGAATGAAAGAGGAGAAATCACAACCAACACCAAAGAAATACAGACAATTATAAGAACATATTATGAGCAACTATATGCCAGCAAATTAGATAACCTGGAAGAAATGGATGCATTCCTAGAGATGTATAAACTACCAAAATTGAACCAGGAAAAAATAGAAAACCTGAACAGACCTATAACCAATAAGGAAATTGAAGCAGTCATCAAAAATCTCCCAACAAACAAAAGCCCAGGGCCAGATGGCTTCCCAGGGGAATTCTACCAAACATTTAAGGAAGAATTAATACCTAATAAGTCAATCAGAGAAAGACATGTATCATATGACCTCACTGATATGAGGAATTCTTAATCTCAGGAAACAAACTGAGGGTTGCTGGAGTGGTGGGGGGTGGGAGGGATTGGGTGGCTGGGTGATAGAGATTGGGGAGGGTATGTGCTATGGTGAGCATTGTGAATTGTACAAGACTGATGAATCACGGATCTGTACTTCTGAAACAAATAATGCAATATATGTAAAGAAAAAAAAAGAAGAAGATAGCAGAAGGGGAAGAATGAAGGGGAGTAAGTCAGAGGGGGAGACGAACCATGAGAGACGATGGACTCTGAGAAACACACTGAGGGTTCTAGAGGGAAGGGTGTGGGGGGATGGGTTAGCCTGGTGATGGGTATTAAAGAGGGCACATTCTGCGTGGAGCACTGGGTGTTATGCACAAACAATGAATCATGGAACACTACATCAAAAACTAATGATGTAATGTATGGTGATTAACATAACAATAAAAATTATTTTAAAAAAAAGAATTAATACCTATTCTCCTGAAACTGTTCCAAAAAATAGAAATGGAAGGAAAACTTCCAAACTGGTTTTATGAGGCTACCCTTACCTTGATCCTAAAACCAAGGACCCCATTGTAAAGGAGAATTGCAGACCAATATCCTTGATGAACATGGATGCAAAAATTCTTACCAAAATACTAGTCAATAGGATCCAACAGTACATTAAAAGGATTATTCACCACGACCAAGTGGGATTTATCCCTGGGCTGTAAGGTTGGTTCAACATCCGCAAATCAATCAATGTGATACAATACATTAATAAATATTAATAAATTTATTTAATTAATAAAATTATTGATTAATAATAAAATTAATTTATTATTAATAAATTAATAATAAAATTATGAGGACCATATGATCCTCTCAACAGATGCAGAAAAAGCATTTGACAAAGTACAGCATCCTTTCTTGATCAAAACTCTTCAGAGTACAGGGATAGAGGGTACATACCTTAATATCATAAAAGCCATCTATGAAAAACCCACAGCGAATATCATTCTCAATGGGGAAAAACTGAGAGTGTTCCCCCTAAAGTCAGACACGCGGCAGGGATGTCCACTATCACCACTGCTAATCAACATAGTATTAGAAGTCCTAGCCACAGCAATCAGACAACAAAAAGAAATAAAAGGCATACGAATCGGTAGAGAAGAAATGAAACTCTCACTCTTTGCAGATGATATGATACTTTATGTGGAAAACCCAAAAGACTCCGCCCCAAAACTGCTAGAACTCATACAGGAATTCAGTAAAGTGGCAGGATATAAAATCAATGCACAGAAATCAGTGGCATTCCTATATACCAACAACAAGACAGAAGAAAGAGAAATTAAGGAGTCGATTCCATTTACAATTGCACCCAAAACCATAAGATAGCTAGGAATAAATCTAACCAAAGAGGCAAAGAATCTGTACTCAGAAAACTATAAAATACTCATGAAAGAAATTGAGGAAGACACAAAGAAATGGAAAAATATTCTATGCTCATGGATTGGAAGAACAAATATTGTGAAAAGGTCTATGCTACCTAGAGCAATCTACACATTTAATGCAATCCCTATCAAAGTACCATCCACTTTTTTCAAAGAAATGGAACAAATAATCCTAAAATTTGTATGGAACCAGAAAAGACCCCGAATAGCCAGAGAAATGTTGAAAAAGAAAAGCAAAGCTGGTGGCATCACAATTCCAGACTTTAAGCTCTATTACAAAGCTGTAATCATCAAGACAGTATGGTACTGACACAAAACAGACACATAGATCAATGGAACAGAATAGAGAGCCCAGAAATGGACCCTCTACTCTGGTCAACTAATTTTCAACAAAGCAAGAAAGAATGTCCAATGGAAAAAAGACAGTCTCTTCAACAAATGGTGTTAGGAAAATTGGACAGCCACATGCAGAAGAATGAAACTGGACCATTTCCTTACACCACACACAAAAATAGACTCCAAATGGTTGAAAGACCTAAATGTGAGACAGGAATCCATCAAAATCCTTGAGGAGAACACAGGCAGCAACCTCTTCGACCTCAGCCACAGCAACTTCTTCCTAGAAACATCGCCAAAGGCAAGGGAAGCAAGGGCAAAAATGAACTATTGGGACTTCATCAGGATAAAAAGCTTTTGCACGGCAAAAGACACAGTCAACAAAACCAAAAGACAACCGACAGAATGGGAGAAGATATTTGCAAATGACAGATCAGATAAAGGGCTAGTATCAAAAATCTATAAAGAACTTCTCAAACCAAAGAACCATGATCCCAAAGAACAAATGATCCAATCAAGAAATGGGCAGAAGACATGAACAGACATTTTTCCAAAGAAGACATCCAAATGGCCAACAGACACATGAGAAAGTGCTCAACATCGCTCAGCATCAGGGAAATCCAAATCAAAACCTCGATGAGATACCACCTCACACCAGTTGGAATGGCTAAAATTAACAAGTCAGGAAATGACAGATGTTGGTGGGCATGTTGAGAAAGGGGAACCCTCTTACAGTGTAGGTGGGAATAGAAGCTGGCGCAGCCACTCTGGAAAACAGTATGGAGGTTCCTCAAACAGTTGAAAATAGAGCTACCCTACGACCCAGCAATTGCACTACTGGGTATTTACCCCAAAGATACAAATGTAGGGATCCGAAGGGGTACGTGCACCCTGATGTTTATAGCAGCAGTGTCCACAATAGCCAAACTATGGAAAGAGCCAACGTGTCCATTGACAGATGAATGGATAAAGAAGAAGTGGTATATATATACAATGGAATATTATGCAGCCATCAAAAGGAATGAAATCTTGCCATTTGCAATGACGTGGATGGAACTGGAGGGTATCATGCTGAGCGAAATAAGTCAATCAGAGAAAGACATGTATCATATGATCTCACTGATGTGAAAAATTCTTAATCTCAGGAAACAAACAGAGGCTTGCTAGAGTGGTGGCGAGTGGGAGGGATGGGGTGGCTGGGTGATAGACATTGGTAAGGTGCTATGGTGAGCGCTGTGAATTGTGTAAGACTGTTTAATCGCAGACCTGTACCTCCGTAACAAATAATACATTATATGTTAAAAAAAAAAAAGAGGATAGTAGGAAGGGAAAAATGAAGGGGGGGTCATCGGAGAGGGAGACGAACCATGAGAGACTATGGACTCTAAGAAACAAACTGAGGGTTCTAGAGGGGAGGGGGTGGGGGCATGGGTTAGCCTGGTGGTGGGTATTAAAGAGGGCACGTACTGAATGGAGCCCTGGGTGTTATGCACAAACAATGAATCATGGAACACCACATCAAAAACTAATGACATAATATATGGTGATTAACATAACATAATAAAAAAAAAGAAATCATTGGTTTTAGACTTCATCAAGAACTGAGGAACTTGTATGGGAAGTGAATGGTGGTTTGGCTGGCTTGGCCACTGCTCAAATTGCTGGGGTGGATCTGAGGATTTGTCCTGAGCTTGGTTGCTCAGGGTTTAGACAGCCAAGGGATAAAGGAAGCCAGCCAACACTCTGCAGGAGATGCAGGACAGGGTCAGAGGTAGGACTGAAGCTGAAAATGCAGAGCCAAGAGGTTAGCATCTGGTGGAAGCAGAAATCTAGGTAAGGGGACCACCAAACAAGAGTGAGGACAATCACCATAACAGCTTTGAATATGTAAATCTTTCCACTTTGGGATGGCCCAATTTTTAAAATATACCACATGTAAGGTGGGTGGTATCTGGTAGAATTCACAAGTACCTAGGATGGAGACTCACAGAAATGATCCATAAAATACATGTGGGCTTTATCATTGTCATTGTTATATGACCTTAGGTCAGCACTTCCCAATCCCAACCACTAACAGCTCCATTCTTTCCCCTAGAGAATGAATTTGTTTTTTCTTTCTGTGAAGATAATCTTCCTGATGCACACATGTCATTTCACTTCAATCTTACATATTTTCTTACCTCCCTTTTCTTGACATGTTTTCTATTATCTACATTATTCCAAATGTAACTTGCATGCGTTCACATTTCCTACTTAGTTCTATAGTCATTCATCTGCCTCCTTTTCACAAAATTTCCTGAAAAAAGATTTACAGTCTGTGGAAACAGTACATTATTACCTGTAAAGTAAAATGGAGACACTCAGAACATCAGCATCCAGATAATTCTTTAGCCATGAAACCCATGGAAACCTGTTCTCTTATAAAAACATTCCCCTTTAGTGTTACACATAGAATAATCTGGTACATAAAGAGTTCTCCTAGAAATTAAATAAGCACTATTATAAACATTCTTTGCAACACCTATATAAGGGACATTGTGACTCAACCTTGAATAATAAAACATTAAAGTACAAAACATTTTTGAGCCTGCTACTGTGCTCTAAATAAAAGTGACACAATTCTTAAGCTAGAATTCAGAAAGTAGATTGTTACCATCTAAAAGTGGGCTTGGGTTGGAATGAGAACCCTCTCAAAGTGTTTGCCTGACTCTGTACTCCTCCTTAGGGAAGAGTCGCACTTGGAGCTATCTTTCCCTCTGTGCACACTTCAGAGAATCAGAGAGGTGTCAAGACCCTAGGGTCTGCAACCAGGTTGATTTCAGCAAATCTCTGAACCAACTCTAAGTCCCACGTGGGGCAGAAATTCAGAAGCTGATATTTTCCGTCCTCTATAGAAGGCAGAGCTATAGCTCTGGAGCATACTTGTCTCAAATCAATACAATCCAAGTCACACTCTAAAGTTCTTTAGGACTAAAATGTACCTGAGAACAGGTTGCCAGCATACTGAACCAGAATTCAAAAATTTCTGCTTTTGAATCCAGAAAATCTCCTGAGTTCGCTTCACTACATCACCACACAATCCCCTAGTGGGCTCATGGTGGTTGGGTTGGTTAAGGGCAAATCTGAACGCTACCTCCCCTAAAATATCTGCTCGGGGCTGAGAGACTCTAACTTAGTATTTGTTGTGTTTGCAGATCTTTTTTTGGTCTCTTATGGTTTGGAAATGGGAATGCACAGCTGCAGTGTGGCAATCAAAGTGGGGGAGGTGATCATTTCTATTCTAACACACAGAGACTTCCTAGACAAGGTTACTTATAAATCAAATAGATGTCATTTCAGAAACACCCCCAAACAACTGTACTCCATTACTGAAATAGGAAGCAGTGCTGTTAATGGGTATCTAAGGGCTGAAATCAATTTAACTTACAGGCACTCAGCTGCTACAACAGTTGTGAGCATGTCTGAATGTTAATAAACACTGATTAGTATTAATATACAAGACTTTAAATGTGGCTGGCATGAAATTCTCAATCTAATGAACAGATAAGCCTGTTGACAAGGATTTATCCCCTATTCCAATGTCTAAAGAAATTTTCCATAGGTTTGACAGTATTAGCATCAGTTTCACAAAGATATTATGGCATTTTTTTGTTTTAGATACTGTAACACTCTCATGAAAAGAAAGTTGAAGACTCACCTGTCACTCAGAGACAACACCAAAATGACACAGAGCAAACCCAGAAGCAGCAAGTGGAATGTGAAAATTAGAAGGAAAGACAGTGAAGATATGCAGACCGTGATGACATACACAGCTGGGGAATGAGGGGCTGCTCCTTAGAGAAATTGACAGCAGCCGTGACCTGCGTAATGAGCTATAATGCTGGGACATGGCTCCACTTTTGTTTCCTTTCAGCTCGAGTGTAAAGGAGCAAAATGAAGGGAAGTGAAACATATCAATTGGAATTGCAAAGAAGTCTGATTTTAGCAAGTTTCATGTGACCCCTGAACTCCTTCTATTTTCTCACTCAACATTATTTGCCTTGACTACCCCGTGATGTGAAACAATTGGATTCAGAGTGGACAGTTAATGTTAGGATTAATATGAATCAATGGGTTTTACTTGAATAATACCTGTTATCTAGCATAGCTATACATATATATATATATATATATTTAAGAGATATATTGAAGTATAATGGACAAAAATTATATATATTTAAGGTGTATTACTTGATGTTTTGACATATGTATACACTGTAAAATGACCACCACAATCAAGCTAAGTAACACATCCATCACCTCACACAGTTACCATGCTTTTCTTTTACTTTTTTTTTAATGGTGAGAACACTTAAGCAAATTTCAAGTATACAATACACTACTGTTAACTAACGTCACCATGTTCTACGGTAGGTCTCCAGAACTGATTTATCACAAAGATGACACTGCAGTGCAATGGAGGAAAGGATTATCTTTTTAATAACTGGTGCTGGGTAAATCGGATATCCATATGGAGGGGAAAAAAAGAATCTATAACCCTTCCCCAACCATATACAAACAGAAAATTCTAAGAGGGTTGCAGATGCTAATGTGAAAGGTAAAAGTTTCTTGAAGAAAACAGAATATCTTCATGACTGTGACTCGGGCAACAATTCCTAAACAAAACACACCAAGCACTTAACTGTATAAAGAAGACAATTGACAAATTGGACTATAAGATTAAAAAACTGTGTTTCAAAGGACACCATTTAGGAGTAAAAACTACAGCCCATGGTGTGAGGAAAGATATTTGTAATACAGAAAACCAACCAAAAACCTGGAAACAGGTTTGTAAAGAATCTGCAATGTAAAGAATGTAAAGAATCATGCAAATCAATAAGAAAAGGACAGACAATACAGAAATAAGCTTTTACTTGGACAGAGAATATCCAAATAGCTAATAAACACATGAGAATGTATTCAACTTCATTGGTCACACACACACACACACACACAAAACGCCAAAGTGAATTAAACAAAGCAAACTTGTCAAAAGTATGTTTCTTGTCACCTTTGGAGACATTTAATAATTTTATGTTCTTTCCCCCATGCCCTTCTGTTAGTACAATATGGCCCACGGAAACAGGTAGGTCTTGTGTTAGTATGCATACTGGCAAGGAAAGCTGCACTTCTCTTCTTGGCTCATGTGTAGAACCATTCCCCCGCATTTGGTACATTGACTCAAAACCTATTCTACTTCAACACCATCTCCATTCCTTATTGTATTTCCACTTCCACGGGGAGAATTCTGGTTCTAAACATTAACACATTTAATCATTGGCTGCATTCTATAATAAAAACAAAATTATTTCAGAATCAGTATACTTATACTACTACCAGTAACAAGCCAGGTAAAATCCCACATCTCCTTGCTTTTCTGCATGCATATACTGTGTGCATACAGTGTAGTGTGTTTAGGCCTTACTTGAATTGATTCATTTTTGTGCTTATATTATAAATTTGATATTCACAAATTTAGGTTCTTTTTTTGCTTATATTCAATTTTAGGCTTTTTCTTCCTTATTGATATAATTTTATTGTTTTAAAGGAGTAAAATAATGACTTGGTTCAAAAGTAAAATGGACATTAACAGATATACTCAGAAGGGGTCACTGTGTTCCCTATTCCTTCCATTCTGTTCTCATCCATCACTTGCAGGTTATCAGTTTTATTAGTTTCTGATTTACACACACACACACACACACACACACACACAAACATATTTATTTTCCCTCATTTACTTGAACGAAAGACAAGCGAAATATTCAGGTGAGATTTTCTAGCAGTTTTCTTGGCTTGTGAGTGCAAATTTATTTGTAAGAGAGGAAAAAGAAAAGTTCTGATTTTTCTGATAAGCATGACAACTGACTTAAAAGCTTATGAAAATAAAATCTATATGCAGAGAACTGTATTCTTCTGCACCAAAATTCCAAATATAAAAACATAATAGGGAATATGACTATTGGAACTGTGATAAAACTCAATTTTTTCCACTCTTTTCCCTATTTTTCCCTTTTCTTCCTCCTCCCCTTCTCCTTCCTTTCTTTCAGACCTTTATTTTTTTATTCATATATGTATATGCACACATAAAAACATATAGTATTATTTTCTTTACTTTTATATAACAATACTGAAGTTATATAACAGTAGATTGTACTTCAATTTGCTTTTTTCACTTAATGATATATCTTGGTAAACTCTCCCTGACAATGATCCACCTCATCTTTTTTAAACTTGCTCCATACAATATTTCATAGTAATGCACACACCGTGTATTCCATCCATCTGATGGATATTTGATGGTTTTTAGTTTTTCACTACTACATATAATACCTCAAACATTATTGCTCTTTTCTCTTTGTGCACATTTGCGAGCTTTTTTCTAGAATAGATAACTGGAAGTGGATTTTCTAAGTCATAGGTAAAATCAAAAGATTTTACTAGATAATACAAAAGTGTCCTCTAATAAAAGCTTGGTCACTGTATAACAAGAATGCAAGAGAATTTATTTCCCTCACATTCTTGCTCTCAGCTGATATTGCTCTCATTTTCTAGATAGAAAATACATTTTATCTATTTATTTTAGTATGTATTGCTCTCACATCTAAAGGACTGGACTGGATCCTGGATGGCTCCATCAGTTAAGCATATGACTCTTGGTTTCGGCTCAGGTCATAATCTCATGGGTGGTGGGATCCAGCCTGGTGTCAGGCTCTGTGCTCAGCAGGGAGTCTGAAGATTCTCTCCCTCTGCCCCATCCCTGCTCTCTCTCTCTCAAATACATAAATCTTTAAAAAAATAAAGGAGTGGACTGTTTTAAATTATGTTTATTAGCTATTCATGTATTTTTTCTTTGTAATGCTTGTTCTCTTTATGTTTTAAAGTTTGAATGTTTGCCTTTTTCTTAATGATTTGTAAGAATTCATTATATCATTTTGATATTGATTGTCTGGAGTTATTTGTTACTCATCTTTTAACTTTAAGATGTCATTTCATCTTTCAAAATTTCTCAATTGTAACTCAAGTCCTAATTTCTTTCTTTATGGCTTCTGTATTTGTTTAAGAAAGTCTTCACTCCAATGTTATAAAAATATTCTCTATATTTGATTCTAATACTTTTGTAGGTTCTTATTTTATATAGACATTCCTTTTCCATAAGTATTTCTATCGGCACATGGAGTTAAAGTAGTAATCTAACCTTTTCGTGTTTCTAAATGGATAACTAGTTGATCCAATTGTTACTAAATAACCTGTCTTTTACTCACTCATTTAGAACATCTTCCTTATCTTATTCTAAATACCCATAGACACTTGGATTTGTTTCAGGACTCTCAATTCTGTTCCACTGATATATTTTTTTGGGGGGGATATCTTTCCATTTATTTGTGTCTTCAATTTCTTTCATTGGTGTCTTATAGTTTTCATTGTACACATCTTTCATCTCCTTGGCTAAATTTATTCCTAAGTATTATTTTTTTTAATATTCTTCCAAATGGGATTGGTTTCTTTTTTTTCTTTCTTTAAATTTTTTATTGTTATGTTAATCACCATACATTACATCACTTGTCTTTGATGTAGTGTCCCATGATTCATCGTTTGTGCATAACACCCAGTGCTCCATGCAGAACGTGCCCTCTTTAATATCCATCACCAGGCTAACCCATCCCCCACCCCCTCCCCTCTAGAACCCTGTTTTTCAGAGTCATCATCTCTCATGGTTCGTCTCCCCCTCCGATTTACTCCCCTTCATTCTTCCCCTCCTGCTATCTTCTTCTTTTTTTTTCTTAACATATATTGCATTATTTGTTTCAGAGGTACAGATCTGTGATTCAACAGTCTTGCAAAATTCACAGCGCTCACCATAGCACATACCCTCCTCAATGTCTATCACCCAGCCACCCCATCCCTCCCACCCCCCCACCACTCCAGCAGCCCCAGTTTGTTTCCTGAAATTAAGAATTCCGGTCTTTTTGTGACCCCGAGGATCCTGAGACCACACTGTCCTGCGAGGGTTCCACCCCCAGCTTAGCCACTGGAGCGACGTCCCTGCGGAGCCGACTTCTAAAAGTTCTGATTTTGTGCTAGGCGGCTCTATCACTTGCCAGAAGCGGCCCACTGATATATTTTTAAATGGCTCCTCAAATACTGAACTATTTTAATTGCTATCTTATGTTATATTATTTTGGGGTATGTCCTCCACTGTTCTCATTTTGTGAGTTTCAAAATTCCTTGTAGGCAATTTTATTAAACTTGCTAATTTTGTTATTTAAATACTATATACTGTTACTTATATTTCTGAGAGAAGTAAGTTGACATCTCCTATTAAAATTGTTGTGCTGTTGATTTTTCTTTGTAAACTTCCAAGTTTACATATCAGTAACTCTCAACATACTTCAAATTTATCTTTTCAGATACATACAGTTTCCTAACTGTTATGACTTCTTGGTGGATAACTTTTTGCTAAATTGAAGTATCACTCTCTGCTTCTTTTACTTTCAAAACTATTATGTTTGTTTTCCTTTGTATAGCATTTGTCTGAAATATCTGTTTTTCACTTTTTTAAAATTTCTGTCATTTTGTTTTAAGTTTCTCTCTTGTAAATAGCATATAGTTGGATTTTTTTTCTATAAAACTGGAGTAGTATCTTATTTGGAATTTAACTCATTCATATTTCTGGCATTATATTTAAGCTTTTTCCTTTTACCTTGTATTTTTTTATTGACCATTTTTATCATTTCTTTTTTCATATTCCTACCATTTATTGGCTGGACTGAATTTTTATTTTCTCCTCTAATATTTCAGCTAATAATCTGGAAGTCAGTCATACTGATTCTAGTCTTCCAGAAATTGTTTTTATGTATTTAATGGACAACATTATTATTATTATTACTTTGGGATAACTTTCCATGTATCTTCAGTTTTAAGCCTTCCCTTACTTTTTCTCTTCTTTTTCTTTGCATTCTAGGATATTTTCTAAACTTGATCTTCTGGATCACTAATTTGTTTCAGTCTCATTCATTTTATTATTAAGCTCTCTTACTGATTTTTTCAAATTATAACAATCATATTTTTAACTTAAGTTTTTTGAATTATTTTAAAAATCATTCTTTTCTTATAGATACAAAATCTATAATCATACATCTTTCTGAGAATACTGGTAAGATTTTTTTTTAATTCAATTAGCCAACATACAGTACATCATTAGTTTCAAAGTTTAGTAAGTCATCAGCTGCATATAACACCCAGTGCTCATCATATCACGTGCCCTCCTTAATGCCCATCACCCTGTTACCTCATCCCCCACCACCCCCCTCCAGTCACCCTCAATTTCTTTCCCATAGTTAAGAATCTCCCATGGTTTGTCTCCCTCTCTGATTTCTTCCCATTCAGTTCCCCCTCTCTTCCCCATGATCCCCTGTGCTGTTTCTTATATTCCACATATGAGTGAAACAATATGATAGTTGTCTTTCTTTGATTGACTTATTTCGTTCAGCATAATACCCTCCAGTTCCATCCACATCAATGTAAATGGTTAAGATTTCATCCTTTCTGATGGCTGAGTAATATTCCATTGAATATATGAACCACATATTCTTTAACCATTCATCTGTTGATGGATATCTCAGCTCTTGCCATAGTTTGGCTATTGTGGATATTGCTGGTATAAACATTGGGGATCA